>NC_046666.1:6007085-6009283 GCF_010883055.1 Belonocnema kinseyi | reverse complement strand
GAATGAAGGGGGGGCAGTCAATATTTTTCTTATAAATTATTTAGCGCTGAAAGCATCAGCTTTAGCGAAATAAAAGTTAGGAAGATTAATTGATCAACTAATAACTCTAACTTAGTTTTGCGGGATTCTGTGGCAGAAAGACGATACTGGTATGGTCTGTCGAAGCCGATTAATTTAATTATTTTTTCTTTGAGTGGAGTAACGTCTTTTCTTCCCAAAATAATAATAGGTGGATGTTGGTCCAATATTGCCATTTAACAACAATTATAATTATTATGTAAAATTTTCATAAACAAATTCTCCTATATTGCATTTTTACAAGAAAATGTTTCCTTTCCGCAGGATTGCTTATCTTCATCTCATAATTAATATAGTGGTACAAGAGATAATCATTTTATAAAAATTGATAGTGTTATTAACAATTAATGCAAATAAATATAATTATTTTTCATTCTGAACATATAAGATGGTTTTCGTTTGGGAAGTCACTTCATTTCATATTAAGAAAATATCATCACCTAAAAGATAACCATCTAGTTCAACTTTTAATTAACAAGTTAAATTTTCAACTAGAAGGATCAATGTTCAGCGATAGACAATAATTTTTTCAGCAAAGAGATCAATTTTGAACAAAATGTTTGGATTTTTAACTAAATAGTTGTATTTCTACCGAAAAATGATAATAGTTCTTACAAAAGAGATCAATTTAAAAACCAAAAGCGCGAATTTTGAGGATATACAAATTAAATGATTTATATTAAAAAATGCGATATAAGTGAATTTTTTATTAAAAAAAACCATTGTTTACAACAATTTTAATTATTGCTGAATGGTAATATTTTTTATCCTAGTGTTATTGTTCTCAGAAGCAAAGAAGTAACTCCACTAAAAAGAAAAATGGTCTACTTTTAAAAATGGGAAATAAATATCATTGATTTATATAATTATATAATAAATTAGAGAAAATAAAATAGTGTCATGGAAAATAAATAGTTTCTATCTTCAGAAATGCTGATACCATAAAAATTTGGTATGCGCAAATACAAATATTTATCCATGTGTTCGTATCCACTTGAAGTAAAATTTCTTCTAATGATAATCCTGACAATTAATTTTTGTGGGAATCATTGAGGGGAAAAAAATCATAAAAGTTGTTGTTTAAATTGAAAACAGTGGTATATTACTGTAAAATAAAAAAATTTGATTAAAAAAAAATGCTTCACTTTTTTCTTGGCTACAGTTTTTTTCGCACTGACGGCAAGACCCCATTTAGTGGCAGATGACCAGTGAATGACACTCTAGTTGGATTTCTTTATTAAAACAAAAAATTATTTGAAATCAAAATGTAAATAAAGGCTTTGTTGAAAAGTAGCATGTTTCAATATTAAATTTTATATAAATATGTGCGGGGAATAATTTTCAAAGCAGCGCATCACAAGTTTCACTGACCCTTCCACTCATATGAAATACACAAAACATCAATAATTATTCATAAACAATGCTGACATTGATGTTATCAAATTTTTATTATTGAAACCCAACTACTTACTAATAATTAAAAATAAATTCGTGATTGAAGCTTCTCCAACAGTGAAAATCTAAATCTTGTACTCTTGAAAGCAAACAGCGTCACTAACTGGGGTGAAAACCTTATTAACCCAAAATTTTTTCAATAATTTTCACAACATATATTTTTTTATGAAAATAGGTCTAGCCCAGTTCAAGGAAAACTTGTTTTATTATCATAAAGGAAAAACATCTTGGCTTCGGCTTCGTTCAGACAATTATATCAAAACTTTCGTTAGACGTTCTAAGGTCGAACCTCTTCCCTGATTAGATAGCCTTCAACATAACGAAGAATAAAATAAAGATCAAGGAGCTTGGTACGACATGACCATAAAACATCAAGTTGACAGTTTACGTAGATATTGATGATAATAGATATTGTCTTCATCATTATCTTCTTGGTCTTTTATCTAATCTTTATTATTTTGAAGTATATCTGATGAGGGAATCGGTTCGATTCCGAAACGTTATATTGATGTTTGAATCAAATTCTCTGGACAAAATTGAAACAAAAACGTCTTTCACGATACTACGAGGGTAGTTCAATAAGTCCTTAGAATGACCAACAGATGGCGCGCGAATCGCTCCAAATCATCTGTTTTCAGTTAGCACCACTCCCGACTAGAAATATG
>NC_046666.1:5975020-6006985 GCF_010883055.1 Belonocnema kinseyi | reverse complement strand
TAGAGCTCCAAGGAGATTATGTTGAAAAATAAAAAAAAATTTACCCAAAAAAATTGTTTTTATACTTCATTCTAAGGACTTATTGAACTACCCTCGTAATTTGTGTCTTATATGAGCGAAATTTTTCTATTTTTATTTTCATTGTCAATAATAAATCATTTGAAAGTTGCGCACGTATCAGACCCAAATTGATGATTTCAGTTGGTGTCTACATAGCATAAATTTTCTGAATGCACTAACTTTGAAATCGCATTTTCTTAGAAGGTATAGAGAAGGAAGGGAAAATAAAAAAATAGTTTTTCTCAGAAATGGCTAAACTTATTTCAATAAACAAAATACATGTTGCGAATGATACAATTCTCGAGAAAAGTTCAAAGTTACAAAAATTTCAGTTGATAGTGAAAATCAAAAACTCACCATTTTTCTCGAAAAAAACTTTTTTATTGTCAGCTAGCTATATAATTTTCTTGAATATTAGAGATGAAAAGCACCTAGATAAAAAAAACTTAAAGTGACCATAAGTATAGGTAAATGTAGCAAAGGTCACCATAATACACACAATGTGCATTTGGAACATTTATTTTTTCTCTATATCTTTGCATCTAACTGAGCTTAATTGAAGCAGAGTCGGATGTTTTGACCTTCCGAGAACACACTGAGTAAATTTGAACCACAAACAATATTTTGATCCAGCATTTTTTTTTAAGAAATTTGAAAATTGGGAATATTTTAGATCCAGGCATTGAAAATTAAATTATCTTATATTTAAAAATATTGAACATTTCAAAGTCACATTTAATTTGAATAGATTTTTAATTTAAATAAAAGACTTAAAATTGTACAATTCCAAACATTATTCGTAAGAAACGACATTGAAAATGAAAACATTAAATTCTTGGACAAATAACACAAGCTATACAAAATTTAATAGACAAAAGTTGTTTACCCAAAAAGGATCTACAAATTTTGTATAAAAAATTTAAAGATATGTAGGACAAGTAGATATTCTTTCAATCGTCAAAAATAAGATTAAAAATAGAAAATAAAAATTTGGGGAAAACGGCACAAGCTGCAATAAAATGTTTGATAACCATTATTTTAATAGGATGCGCACTTTTTTTAATTAGAGAAATAAGACAATGCAAAGAGATATGTTTCAATACCAATACATATTATGAATTGGATAAAAATTTAATAAAATAAATTTATTAAAATGATACATTTTTCATCTGAAGAATTTCCGAAAATAAAACCAAGAATCTAACCACAAAATTAGAAAAAACCACCATAAAATTTTCCTATTGCAATCTGAAAAAAACTTTTTTCTCCTAAAAAATAAGAAAAAAACATTTCCCTTCCTTCTGGACGAAGAAAAAGAGGAAAGCAAAATGAGAAGGCAACCAACCAAATCCCCTTCCTTCTCTTTTTTATTTCTTTTGCCTTTTTCCCTATCATTATCAAATCACAATAAAAAGCATTTGTAAAAAATAATCACTAACGTTTCGACACACATACAGCACCCTTATCAAGGCATAAAATTAAATAAATTAATATAAAAGTAAAATTTTAAACGGGCAGAAACAGCAACGCAACTACGATGCTTGCTCCCCGACACATAAGAATCAACACCTGAGAATCATGTGAAAGTTCACAAATGTTTTTACGAATTTTTTTTTAGTGTGATTTGATAAGGATAGGGAAAAAAGACGCAAAAAATTAAAAAGGGGAGAAAGGGGATTTGGTTGATAGCCTTCTCATGTTCTTTCCTATTTTTTATTTGTGTCCAGAAGGAAGGGAAATTTTTTCTTTTCTTTTTTAGGACAAAAATTTTATTTTTTAAAATTTCAGATTGCAATTAAAAAATTTTATGGTGATTGTCCTAATTTTGTCGTTATACAGGGTGGACACGCTGGGGCTTACATACATGGCGAATAGAATGCTACCCGAATTGCACAATAGCAGGGGAGAAGCCATTATACAGGGGTATTTTCATATTTCGCGCCTTTAAAGTTGCATTCGGATCGGCCATTCGGTCAAGTCCGTGCATCTTCGGATCAACATTATCATAGTTTCCATGGTTGCGTTCGAAACTTCAAATGGACACAAGTGTCAAAACAATATAGGTTGTGTTACATAGTAATTGCATATAATAAAAGTGTTTGATTAATAATGAAATGAGACATGTGAACTGAGAAGTAAACATCAATTTTTTTCTGTGCCAATAACGTTATGGAATGTCTGCTGAGTGACACATACTATAAAATAGTAATAATATTCTGCGCTTCCAGTGGGCGAAGAGTGAATTGTGTTTACCGCTTATTTACGGCATAAAAACAGGTATGTTATAAATAGACAGGATATGTTTTAAATAAAGTGAATGAAATATTACATGCGTAAACTTTAAATTGACATTGCCTACATTTACTTACAGCGATTAGGGCAAACAGGTGAATTTGAACATAACCTTGAAATAATGACAGATTGGCCCGGCATGTTTATTATACTTTCGATTGATTACTCTTTACCAAAGAAATGTTTTGTGGTTTTGTATGTTTATCACTGATAGTGTCGGCAGAAATATTTTAAATAATGATTACTTATTACCAATTTAACAATCATTACTTATTAATCATTTTAATAAGTTAAACATTATTTCTGAACTTAAAATTTGATAACCATTGTTTTTTACACAGATCAATCCTAGAAGAAATACACATCAGTAAATGCAGATATAATTGGTGCATTTTAATGTACATTTTTGAAAAATCGTTATCTCTGGAACTTATCCCAAAACTGGAAATTGATCAGCCTAAAATTAATTATCTGAGTCATTTGAATGGTACAGGCGTATCAAAAAGATATCTCAAAGCAATTTAACTTGTCCGAATTTTAATTGATACAATTTTTAGGGATTTTTTCGTTTTAGAAAATGTTATCTCTGGACCTCTTCTCAAAATTTGGTTTGATCAACCAATAAAATAAATTAAACACTTGTTGGCGATAGGATTGTACCAGTAATAAATCTAGAAGAGAAATTTTAGGCCGATATTTACATTCCAATTTTTTTTAATTATTCTATTTTCGAACTTGCTATATCTGAATCTGATTTCCAAATTGGGATTTGATCAGCACCTAAAATCAATTTTAAGTAATTTTGATGGTTTCGGTGTATCAAAAAAAAAAAATCTCGAAGCAATTTAACAAGCCCAAATTTTAATTAATAAACTTTTTATGTATTATTTTTATTTTAGAAAATATTTTCTCTGGACCAACTTTTTCTTTGAATTATTGTATTTTCGACATTGCTTTTTTGGTTATGATTTGCAGACTGGCATTTGATCAGCCCCTAATATTAATATCCTGAGCGATTTTTTAAATTCATTTCTGTATTTGACCAAATGAAATTTTGAGATGAGGCCCAGAGACAACATTTTCTAAAATGAAAAAATCCCTAAAAATTGTATCAATTAAAATTCGGGCAAGTTAAATTGTTTTGGGATATCTTTTTGATACGCCTGTACCATTCAAATGACTCAGATAATTAATTTTAAGCTGATCAATCCCCAGTCTTGGGATAAGTTCCACAGATAATGTTTAACTTATTAAAATGATTAATAAGTAATGATTGTTCAATTGATAATAAGTCATTATTATTTAGATTATCGCTGCCGATACTGTCAGTGATAAACATACAAAACCACCAAACATTTCTTTGGTAAAGAATAATCAATCGAAAGTATAATAAACATGCCCGGGCGATCTGTCATTATTTCGAGGTTATGTTCAAATTCACCTGTTTGCCCTAATCGCTGTAAGTAAATTTAGGCAATGTCAATTTAAAGTTTACGCATGTAATATTTCATTCACTGTAATTTGTTTGATCATAGATTTTAAAATGTTTTATATTTTTAATTTTAAGAGATAAAAAATAACTCACTGCTAGTATTAACTATTGTAAAAAAAAAAATATAATTTTTAAAGATGATGTACAAAAACAAGGATTTTAAGCAATGAATTTCAAGTGCTGATGGTTAAGGTGGAGTATTTATTTCTTCATCCGATGATCCCAGGAGTTTAAAATTTTGACAAAGTCCAAGCTGGCGGTCAATGAAATATTTTAAAAAGTTCATTTGTACGGTTTTCAATTAAATATTTCAAAGCTTTTCTACAAAAATATTTTCGATTTTTGATTGATATTCGATGATCCGAAAGGTCTGAAATTTAGAAGAAATGCAAGAGGATGACTAGTCGGATTTTCAAGATTGTTTTCACATTATGCTTTTTATCATCCTTTAAAACTTTTTTCAAAATTTCGAATTCTACTTTCCACCTTATACATTACAATGATTTATTCAGTATTTTTACAATGTATAATTATTCTTGGTACATAACTATAAAAACTGTCGTTTTTTATCCGAATTGTTGTGTCCATCATTTTGGAAACTTTTAAACTTAAGATGTTGTAAGCATTACATGCATATGATTGTTCTATGCGGACGATATGTGCCATAGTCGCAAGTAAACTGTGCCCTAATAATAATCCTGACAATGCATTTTCGTGGGAATTATGGAGGGGAAAAGAAAAATCACAAATGTTATTATTTTTAATAAAAACAGGGATGAGTATTGATAAAATAAAAAAACTTGATTTTAAAAAAAGTTATCCACTTTTTTTGTCAATAATACTTAATAAAAGTAAAAAGTTTCAAAAATTGCAGGCGGTAGTAAACATTTTGAAGCTTCATAATTCATTTTGTAAACTGGTGAATTAATAGCTCACCACTTTTCTTGAAAAAACTTACTCCCAGCTTGCTACACAATTCTCTGCAATATTAAGGATGATAAGAAACTAGATAAAAAGTTGCTTGAGTAACCATAAGTATAGGTAAGGATTGCAAAGGTAACAATAATTCACACAATGTACAACTTTCCAGAATAATAATTTTTAGTAAGATTAGATCCCAGTAATAACACTACGATTCGTTGAGTTCTTGCTAAGTTAAACACATTACATTGACAATTGTAGAGAGAAAACGCATATCTCCATATCTAAGTACAACTTCATTTTTTTTACGTTTGATAACTACAGACTAATAATGGATCCATCTAGACAAAAGCCGAAGCTTATGTGAACAAGGAAATATTCATGCCAAAGTATTTTACGAAGTACGTCCTAATTTTTTGAATTTCTCTAAAAAAAATAATAATACTTCAAAATGTGTTCGAGCAATAATTTCGCAATGTTAAAATGTTCCTTTATCTGTATTATCATCATCCAGTGCATTTCTGTCAGAAATGCAAAGGAAATTTTCTGGTTAAGGAGTTTATCGAAATATATTTCAGAAGTACAGCCCTATCAGATAATGACTTTGTGTTTAGAAAATCGATCTAGTTTTCAAAGTCGAACTAATGACCTAATTCTCATGATTGGAAAAGAAACTCCACTGATTACAGTGAATCTGCAAAATTCCAGCGAATTCGTCCTTGCAGATCTAAAGGTATTTCCAACCCTTCAAAATCCACGGGCAACCACACTATTCATTGTAACCAAGAGGTCTGAAGAATATGAGAACCCTTCGATCATAAGATCCAACATCATCGCCCAGATGAATTTTGTAAATCAATTATCAGGAATACGAATTCGACCCAAGATTATAATTTTACACTTAACAGTCAACAAGGCCTTCACATACGAAAATTTGCTCCGTCGGATGTGGTCTCAGCAATTTTTGGACGTGACTGTCCTTGAAGTTGTTATTTCGACATTTTCCGATCGGTTCTTCAAAGTGCAACAAGAAATTCCTTACTTGCATTACTGGAATCCCTTCACTGAAATCTATAACAAGAAGAATTTTACATCGAAAACTAAGCTCTTTCCTCAAAAACTTCACAACATGAACGGTTATCAACTAGAGTCAGGAGTCTATGAATTGCCTCCTCTCGTTAAGATAACACAGAATGCTTCATTCCCTCTAAAAGTGCAAGGACCTAGAATAGAAATCCTAAAAGCTTTATCGAGGAAAATTAACTTTAAACTGATCACCATACTAATAAAAGCTGGAAGAATGACAGAAAAGGTATTTTTAGACCAGCTAACTCGCAACAATCTTCATTTGATAGGAATTGAAACAAGCATGTGGGATCCTGGCGAACAAACTTTGGAACGAAGCACATTTACTGGAATAACTAGAGGTACTGCAATGGTGCCAATATTAGCGAGTAATACAACTTCTTTAACAAAGAACTTTATTGAAGCAGGTATCCTCTTAATAGGTATTGTGATATCGATTTGGATTGTTTCTCTCTTACTAAAGTTCGATAGACGTTTCTGGAAATTTATCCACATTACGGAAGTAGTACTCGGTTCTTCTCTACCGAAAGATCCTCAAACAAACTCGGAAAGGATTTTCTTTGCCTCTATTCTTCTAGCCTGCATTGTTTATTCATCCTGGATTTATATGGCATTATCACACGTAACATTGAACTTCCGAACAGAGCTACAAATTTCTGGAATTAATGACATGATGCGTTTAAATTTGACAGCATCTATCCCTAATGTACAGATATACATTGCCGGGAGGAACATGGTCGATGGCCCGTTTAAAACATTCCTGGACAAGGCTCTTATTATGTCGACGGAAGATTGTATTGAGATGTTGAAAAAAGATAAGAATATTTCCTGTTTCCTGTCTAAAGAAATAGGGGAAAAGTTGATTCAAGAACACAGAATTGAATACAGTCAACCTTTGATGAAAGTGCTGACCGAAGACTTGCTAACCGTAGGGCGATGCTTGAAATTTAAACCAGGGTCTCCCTATGTTAAACGATTTGATAATTTAATTATGAAGTTCCAAGCTGCCGGAATTTATAATAAGTGGTTTCAAAATCGAAAAAAACGGAACTTTAGAACTCCTCTTGCAGACGAAGGATCTGGTGAAGCAGATTGGCAAATCTTATTCGTGTTCTTAACAGGATATTTTGTTTCAGTATGTGTCTTTATAACTGAAGTGATTTTCGGTAAATACAGGTCATAGTTGGCTTGCTAAAATAGAATTAGCACAGTTTCAAACCACTCTAATGTATTTTTTCCTAGCCTGGACAAGTCTCTCGCATTTATTTAACATGATACTCCAACGAAGCTTTGTTACAATATTACTACAATATAAAATCTTTCTATAAAAAATAATATGCTCTAACATACAAGAATTCAATATTTGAAAAGGAATTTAGTAAATAAATTTCAAGCAATTCTGATTCTATGCACATTTGGAATGTACCAGTTTTAATATATGCATAAAAATTCTTTTTTGTAATTTTCGAAGGAAGTAATCATTATGGAAATATTTACTTATATTAGGTTCAAAACAAAGTTTCGTCTTCTTAAATTCAAACCAAAAAAGCTGTTCTTTAAATCAAGTATAGATAAATAAATAGTATAATATTTTAACATTTAGTCACAATCTTATTTCTCGCTCTCAATCTCTGAACAGTGGGGCACATTAAATTTTCGAATGGGGAGCAAAGTTCCTTTTTTAAGGAGCGACACCATTCCCACTCTGAATAAGGAACCAAAATTCAGAACTTGAAAAGAAACCTAATATTTACATTCTTCGTATGAATATTTGTTTACCTTTTTACGCGTCATGGTAGGGAAGGGGGGATATTCAACATTTGACTTCAAAATGATTTGCACTTAAAGCACCAGGTTTATCGAAGCCTGTCCAGGCCGATTAATTTCATCAACTTTTCTTTTCAGTAGTCACTTCTTTTCTTCCCAAAATAATAATAGGTGAATATTGTTAAAATTTTGCCATTTAACAATAATTATAAATGTTATGCACAATTTTTATTTAAAAAATTCACGTATACCGCATTTATAACAAGACAATGTTTCCTTCCTACAGGATAGTTAATTTTTATCTCATGAATAATATCGTAACACAAGAGATTGCCATTCAACAACAATTGTTATTCTATGCACAATTATTGTAAATAAATATACTTATTTTGCATTTTTTATTTTAATTTGTAAGAAAGAAATATGAATCCATTATACTTGATAGGATGTGAAATAGTTTCGTTCAAAATAAAAAGTTTCTATGTTCAGAAATGCGATGTATAGAATTTCTTTATAAAAATTATTTGTAACAACATTTTTAAGCCTTTAAACTTTGAAATCCTTTCAATTTTTTAACATTTCCGAATTTGAATTAAGTTTAATTGTCAAATTCATTTGAAATTAATTAATTCTATTAACATTGAGTACTAAATTACAATTCTTACATAAAGTTATTCCGTTGAGTTCTTACAATGTCATAATTTTTTCTAAAACATGGCTCCATTCTAAAATTAATTTTATTTAGTTGTATTTCCTAGTATAGGTTTTAAAAATGTTGAATCCTCTACAAAAGTTTAAGGAATTCATTGTAAGAAACTGCACTGCAAAGATAATTTTATTGTGAAGAAATTCTCTATTCATGACACCGCCATAAATTAATTTTGAATAAAATCACAGTTCGTTGAAGGTACAAAAGACGGTCAGTAGAAAGAAGGCGAAAAAATCAGGCAAATTCTTTGACAAATTCTGTAAATGTAGGTGTCATAAAAAATTTTTAAACGTAATAATTGTAGCTCAGAGAGTTAATTATAGAGGATGGTCTTGTCTCAGCTCGAAATTGTGATAGAAATCTCAACCCAAGCTTAAGATAAGTAAACAAATTTAAATAATACAATGACATACGAAATAAAGATTCAAAGTTATTAAATCCATACCTTGCAACAAAAATTTGTAGCGCTCAAATCGTCCGCGCTACAGCAGACAGATTTTTAAAATTATTTTTATAGGTACTTAAAATTCAGAACATATTAAAACATTTTAATATTTTCAATATAATATGTTCAGGAAGAAATTCCAGCCGTCTTAAAATTTAGATGGAAAAAATATTTATTAATTATTTCTTATTGGAAGTAATTAAAATAAAATAATAAATATGGAAATGTGAAACTCGTAAAGTGTAAATTTTTAACACAATTCCAAGTTTTCAATATTTCTTTCTAAAGATGGCTTTTAAAACAACAAATTATTTATTAACTTTTATTAATTCGACTGAAGAACTCTTTTTGTCCATAAATTTTTTAAATTTAGTGCGAATCGAATGACGAATCGCCGCCAATCCCCGCGAAACAATTTTTATTTATTTATTTGTTTATAACAAATTCAATAAATCATTTAAGATTTTTATTCTTATTGGACATCTTTTTTGAATGGTTGCTTTCAGTTTTGTATGTATTTTTGATTGAATCAAACCATTTTTTAAAAACCGATATACTTCAGAAGTCAAATTTTTTGTTCACTTTTGTTATTAAATAAACAAAATAATAAATAAATTCTGAAATCGGACCTCTACCCTAATCAGATAGCCTTAAACATAACAAAGAATAAAAGAAGAATATCATTTTTTCTTCGTCTTTCCCTTAATCTATATTATTTTGAAGGGCGTCTAATCAAAGCTATAATAATAATAATAATAATAATAATAATAATAATAATAATATAATGATGTAAGTGAAGATTGTTATTTATATGGATAAATGGATTTCAAAATTATGTATCTGAATGAATTAAAGGTAGGGGAATCATTCTTGCTGGAAATGTTTGTGAGAAGTTATTGCACAAATTGAATAATTTGTGCAATAAATAACAAAGTAGGACATAGTTTAATACAACGGATCAAATAAAAGATATTTTTCAAACGTATTTTTCAAATGAACTGTTTTCGTAAATTTTAACATCGCTGAACATCGTATATTTTTATTTTTTAACCCTGATGCATTCTAATCAACATCAAAAATGCACACATGTATATTTTCTTATAGTAGGAATGTTTAATAGTACTTTATCTTGTAAATTTACGAAAAAATCATGGTATTGAATGATAACATTTTGTAAAAAAAAGATCCAAAAGTTGATTAAAAAATCAAAATTCATCATTTTAAAATCCGAAAAAAACTCTGAAAAAGTAAAAAATCATGTAGGACAACTCAAACAAGCTCTAAGATGAAGACATGTTCGGGGAAATCCGGATGAATGGTTACCCTAAACTTTTAACAAGCATTTACTGCAAAAACGATTATCCTACTTTCA
Source organism: Belonocnema kinseyi (assembly GCF_010883055.1). Classification (NCBI taxonomy): domain Eukaryota; kingdom Metazoa; phylum Arthropoda; class Insecta; order Hymenoptera; family Cynipidae; genus Belonocnema; species Belonocnema kinseyi. Next base: position 5,996,841 of record NC_046666.1, on the reverse strand, counting down.
ATGCATTTAGAGACGGAATTTTTCCATTAATTTATCCATATAAATAACAATTTGCACTTACTTTACAAGCACCGAGCTCCTGACCCAAATGAGTTTGACGAAAATGAATTCAAAATCGAAAAGTGGGCGTTGATTTGTATCGGTCCACAAGTTCAAAGTCCGTTTAATAGTAAATTCTAGCTGCTCGGGTTTATTAAATCAGCTCCATGCCACTTTTCTGGAAACCTGTGGAAAATATTTGTCATGAGAGTTGACGGTCGCCATGATAGTGAAAATGTTAAAAAAAAAAATGTTTGTTAAATAAAAATAATGTCCTGATAGTTCTGGGTAAAAGATAATAATCTTTAGGATTTTTTGTATCTTTTAAATTAAAAGTAATTTTCGAAAATCTTAGCATGCACTGCTTTTAGACGTAAATCCCAGTGCATTCCTACTATTTTATACTATTTTATATTATATTACATAATATATATTATAATATATTTTATTTATTAATTTAAACTCGAGGTCTCAGGTGGACTTTTAAAACAAATATCTCAGGTTTTCTTTATTTGACAATGATTAATTAGAGTTTGATATTTTTCTTTTTCTCTTTAAGTAAAACTTGCAATTCTTATTTAATTCTAATGCTTTAGCGCTTATATTTGATTCATTAACAGATTCTCTGTAAATATCATTGGTACTTTTTTATGTAAAAAAATGTATTTGTGAAGACCTATTGATTACAAAAATAACGATTTTATAATCCCTAAATAAAAGTTTTTTAATAAAAACGTACCAATGAGATTTCCAGAGAATATTTTAAGGAATTAAATCATCCCTACAGCATTAGGAGTAAATAATAGTTGCAACTATTACCTAAACTACTTATTTATTTGTATGTTTTTATGTATATAGGTATATATTCATTTAAAAAGTTCAGCTCGAGTTCTTTTCCAAAACTAGTTATAATTAACAATAAAATATTTTCCTTAATTTTATAAATCATTTTAACAACGTTTTTTTTAGCTTAAAATAACTTTAGTTCATGTTCAATTTAAAAAAAAATATAATCAAAATTCCCTTTTCCTCATTTTTTTACATAAAAAAATACCAATGATATTTACAGAGAATCTGTTAATGAATGTTTTAATGAATCATTAAAATTAAATCAATTTGTTTACAATGTATAATTTTAGTTAATTTTTTTAAACTTAAAACATTTATAAACAACAATTTTTTTAATTCTGCAAAATAAAAAAAATTGTCCTGAAATCTTCTAGAAAATAACTTTAAATTTCCCTAAAAATCAAAAGAATATTGTTTAATTCTCTAAAACCTTTCCAAATTCATAAAAGGCTTCTTTTTTACAAAACTGTAAAAAAATCTACAATTTTCTCCAAATTTTCATAATTTTCAATGAAACATTATTGTTTAATCTTTTTAAGATATCTAAACATTCTAAATGTCTTTTTAAATTTTTGTTCAAGTTTTTTAAAGACTTCCAGATTCTTTTTCGAAAAATTTTTGGAAATACTTTGAAATCTTTTAGAACATTATCCTAAAGTTAATTTTTTTTAAATAAAAAATCATTAAACATTTTTCTGAGAATCTAAACAAAAATTTTTCATTCTCTTGGAACCATTCGCAATTTGAATTCAGCTTTCTTTTTCAAAATCTTAAACAATCTTCATTAAAACAAGTGAAGTTTTTTACAAGCTAAAAATTATCTTTGAATTGTTTGAATACGTTTAAATATTTATTAAGCATAACAGAATTTTGGTTGTTGTAATTTTGTAATTCTAATTCAATTTTCTTTTAGAATCCCTGTTTCAAAATAAAGAAATAATTTGAAATTTAACCATGAATCTGGTTACAATTGAACCGCTGGCGACCAAAAGGGCACACGGCCGGATTCAGCCTGAGAAGTATTGTCCTGAGTGTTAATTTTAAAATTTTTTCTAATTTTAATTTTAAAGACTGATACTTGTAGAGAATTTCAAGGCGTATCTTTTTTTCCTCTTGCAAAAATTTATAGGTTTTGTAGTTTTTTAGATTATTGGTAAAAAGTGGAGTTTTTGAAAATGAAAAATTCCAATCTTTTTTCACTTCAACTCGCGATAATTTAGCCAATTTTGATCATTTCTCGATTTTACCAATACAAAATACGTATTTAAGTCTTTTGAAACTATCTAACAAAGAAAAACGAGAATATTGTAATAAACAAAAAAGTTATTAATTTTTTTTGTGGCAATGCAAAAATCATGAATTTTAACCTTCAAGCGCCTCGTTTAGCGAACATATTTTAAGCTACGGAAAGCTTTCAGTGAGAAAGTTGTTCATTAAGGTTCAAAGAAGTTTTCTGGAAAGTTTTAGATCAATTGGATTAATAGTTCAAAAATTATGAATGTTTTAAAATCCAAGCGGTAATCTTGACGCTGCCCAAAAACGTGCCTGACCAGGTACGTACACGCTGCAGCGAACGACGTGAAGGTCAAGTCAATGTTAGCAAAACAAATGCAGAACAGTAACTCCAGATATTATCATTAAAATAATTTATTTATTAAACATTTAACATATAATATTATGCATATTATTGAACAAGAAGTCACTCTCTTCAGTTTCTTCGGCATCTGGATTCTGAGTTTGTACTTTTAAAAAATACGATTCGAAAAATTCTTTTCCTTTAGCGCTTAAATACTGGAAGAGATTTTTTACATCCTTTATTTTGTCAGCTTTTAATCGAATTCGGGGCGGAGGACTTTTCGAAAGATTTTCTAATTTAAGCCTAGGTTTAAAGAAAAAAGTGGTTGGATTTCGCAACTCATAGTTGTCAAAAACATCCTTTTTTCCATCAGGAAAAAGATGAAAAACGAACGCTTTGCTGATTTGGAAATGTTTTGGCTTTCGCATTTTGCCTTTGAAACATTTTTCAGAATCCTGCAAAAGATCTTCACACTTCTCGATCATGGTGAATGAAGGTGAACGAGCATTGCGAATCATTTCTACATATTCAGCTTCACTTTCAATTCGTTCTAATTTTTTCAGCTTTTGCGAATATGTGCCAAAACTCCTATCGCACTGTCAATAGGAATGGCCTCGAACTGGAAACACATATTTAATCTCGCTTTGCAAATAAATGGACAATAAAACCAAAAAATCAAAAACTGTGTAGTTTTTATTTTGTCCCGGACATGAGTCTGAAAATAATGTTATGCTGTTGAACTTGTCTTTAGCAAATTCTTTTAACACCGCGTATTTGATAAAACTGCAAACAGAGTTAGCATCCTTCTTTAAAATTCCCTCAATAATAGGGAAAATGTAACTCTGGTTCGTAGTATGTACATGTACGTTAAATAGAAAAAGCCATGCTAAATGTAGGTAAAACTGCGCGGACACGGGTATTTTTGGTAGTGGCAAATTCTGTGCAAAATCAAATTCACAGCATAGACTATTATTTTCAGAGAGCTTTTTTAACTTCAAATAAATTTCAGCATTGTTTTTATGATAAATTACTTCTTCATTTACCTCTCAATTTGTCTCGTTTTTGTAGCAAGTATTGCACACGTCAGTTCTAGGTAATTTAAAACTAAAGCCAACATTTCGGTTAAAATACTTAAAATAAACGGTTTGACTTATTGTCAATTTAGCCCCGTTTTTTCTTAATAATATTTTCCGAATAATTTGTAAAGTTCTACAAGATTTAATGAAGGATTATCAAAATATTTTAGGTTGGTAGAATTTAGTTTGTAATGTGAACTGTGATGTGGAATTGATTGGCAATGCTCTTCAATAATTTTTGTTTAATTTTCTGTTAATTTAAGACAACTTTCGCGTACTCCACCTGCCAAATTTTTTAAAGGCTGCTTATTTAAAATCTTTTTTTGAACATTTTCAACTCTTCTTTTTCCCAAACATAGAAAAGCACAAAAAAATTTCTTACAAATCGGAACATTTTCTTCGTCAATAAGAAATAAATATATCCAATGAATTAACCGTTCTAGTTTTTCATCTGCATTCGTTTGGATAGGATCCTTGCATTTTAACAGTCCTCTGAGAAACACATTTTGTTCATTATAGTTCCCGAGATTCCAAAAATTTGTATGTACTTTTTCTTGTTTCACATTTGAAAACTTTTGGTAACATTTTTCTCCACAGCAGGATTCAATAGATTTGAAAGATCTCTCTGGAATTAGAATATCTTTAGCCATACCGTCTTTTTTAGTTTTAGACTTTGTAATGTATTCTTTTCCCTAAAGAAATAACAAATAATGCTATTAACTTCGTCATTAAAAATTTTAAATAATTACTTTAGACTATCTACATATTATATATAGTTCAGTAAAAGAATTATTTAAAAAATCAAGAATAAAAAAAGTCATAAAATATTAAATTTATGATTAAAATTTATTTAAAAATTGTATTGACGGTTTCCAATAGTACCTGATTTCTGGAACATTTTTTCTTATTTTTAATCCACGAATCTTGGTTTCTAGTTCTTTTTCTACCTTGTTTCGTTTTAATATCTTTTTCTTTTTAATTACTATTCTCAAAAATATCTCAAAAATCTCAATAATAAAAAAAATGCTTTTTCAACTATTATAAGAAACAATCACTTCGCTGATTCTATGCTTTATTTGTGGAATTTCATAGAAGATGACAAAAAAGTTACTGTTGTGCATTTGTTTTGGTAAGATTGACTTGACCTTCACGTCGTTCGCTTGGATTTTAAAACATTCATAATTTTTGAACTATTAATCCAATTGATCTAAAACTTTCCAGAAAACTTCTTTGAACCTTAATGAACAACTTTCTCACTGAAAGCTTTCCGTAGCTTAAAATTCGTTCGCTAAACGAGGCGCTTGAAGGTTAAAATTCATAATTTTTGCATTGCCTCAAAAAAAATTAATAACTATTTTGTTTATTACAATATTTTCGTTTTTCTTACTTAGATAGTTTTAGAAGACTTAAACACGTACTTTGTATTGGGGAAATCGGAAAATTATGAAAATTAGCTAAATTAGCGCGAGTTGAAGTGAAAAAAGATTGGAATTTTTCGTTTTCAAAAAATCCACTTTTTACCAATAATCTAAAAAACTACCAAACCTATAAATTTTTGCAAGGGGAAAAAAGATGCGCCTTGAAATTCTCTACAAGTATCAGTCTTTAAAATTGAAATTAGAAAGATTTTTAAAATTGACACTCAGGACAATACTTCTCAGGCTGAATCCGGCCGCGTCCCCTTTTGGTCGCCAGCGGTTCAATTTTACGTTTATGAAAAGAAAAAAAATTAAACTGAAAAAATTGTTTAAAAATCTTTTAGACTCTTGTTAGACATATGTTAAAATCCTCAAAACTTCAAATTAACCTTTTAAAATAAAATCTAGATAATTTGAATTTTTCCAAAATTTTATTGTCCGTGTGCTACAAAATTGTACCTTTAAAAAGCTTTATTCTATTACACTACAGTCATCGAAACCTGTAAAATTATTTATATCTTCATTCCATTATTCTTTAAAAGACATCATTTAATCATTCTAAATGAAAACAAATATTCATTGATCATTCTTTTCTGTAGATTCGATTAGAATCATTATAATCAATCGTTCAAAATATAAATGTCCTGATAGGAGAGAATACATCAATGTAATATGGATAAAATAGCAATTTGAAAATTATTTTGAAAACTTAGTTCCTATGATGCGATTTCTTTTTTGAAATAGGAACCTTAAGTTGAAAATATACTCAGGGTATTTTCTTGAAATAAAAAAATAAATTTTGTTAAATGTAATACTGAAATCTGATAAATGTAATCATTAGATTTTAGAGGGGGTAAATTAATTCTTTGCCCTCCCTGGGCGATTACTGAGGTGGGATATTAGTAGTTTTTACCTAACGGATAGTAATTCGTCCATTCCAGCTAGGAAAATATTCTATAAATAAAAGTGAAGCCTCTTAAAAGTAAATAGGAAAATTTGAAGCGTCTATTTTGAGATTTTCAATTTATCTTGAAAGGAATTTTATTTTCTGGTAGTATTTTCTGTCGAATACTTCCTCATTTCTTACATTGTTCACCTTAATTATTACTTTCCGCTCTATGCATTACCCAACTTGGAAAATAATAGTGCTACTTTATATTTTTTAATGTACACTACATAATATACTCCTAAGAAACTATTAAATAATACTGATAGTAAACGAATTTATACCGGAACGCCACTGTATCCAAATTTTACCACAACTTTCAGTGATGATTACTGAGCAAATTTTCTCCGTGCGATAGTGGAAATTTTAAAGTATCATAATTAATTCCGCAAACAAGTGAATCAATAATTCACCACCTTTCTTGAAAAAATTTTCTCATTTGCAGCTAGCTATATAATTCTCTTGAATATTAGGGATGATAAGTACCAAGATAAAAGGGTGCTTGAGTAACTATAAGTATAGGTAAAGATAGCAAAGGTAATATAAATTCACACAATGTGCAACCTTCAATTTTCTCTATATCTTTGCACCTAGATCTAAGCCTAAGTGACGAAGATTTGGTTGTTTTAACCTTCGGGAATACGCTGGGTCAATTTGACCCATAAACCATTTGTTTCTCTAGATTTTTTTTAAGAAATTTGAAAAATGGTTGGTTGCTTAGATTTCGATAATATAGTTCGAGATCCAAACTATAGTTTAGTATAAAGTATGAATAATAAAGTATAAACTTCTACATGCATCGATATGTATATATGAGTTAAAGAAATTAAAGAATAATATTCCTGCAATTATAAAACATTAATATCTAAATACTAAGAATAGTTGAGTCATCGTCAAGTGTCATGAATTTTATAAATAAAATTGATGAGAGAATATGCATATCTCAAAATCTAACTACGACTTACATTTTTTGTTACGATAATGACTGACTTATAATCGATCTAATTAGATATTCTGAAAACCCCGAAGCTTGCATCACCAAGGGAATATTCGTATCATAGAATTCAAACAAGTAAGTTTCAATTCTAAGAATTTCACTGATAAGTGACGATTATTCAAAAAGAGTACTAGGTATCAGGTCACAATGTTAAAATTGTTCTATATCTGCATAATCACCATCGTGTGCATTCCTCTCAGAAATACCATGGAGACATTATGGTTAAGGAGTTTCTCGAAATATATTTCAGAAGTACAGCCCTATCAGACAATGCTTTTGTGTCTAGAAAATCGATCTAGATTTCAAAGCCGCATCGATGATCTAATTGTCACGATTGGAAAGGATTTTCCTCTGATCACAGTGAATCTTGGAAATTCTAGCGAATTCGTCCTGCCAGATCTGAAGGTATTTCCAGCCTTCCAAAAACCACGAGAAACCACATTATTTGTTGCAACCAAGACGTCTGAAGAATATGAAAAACCTTCGATTATAAAATCCGACTTGATGGCTCAGATGAATTTTGTGATTCAATTATTAGGAGTACGAATTCGACCCAAGATTCTGATTTTACACTTATCAGTCAACAAAGGATTCACTTACGAAAATCTACTCCGCAGGATGTGGTCTCAGCAATTTCTGGACGTTAGTATCCTTGAAGTTGTGATTTCAGCATCTTCCAATCAGTTTTTTGAAGTTCGACAAGAAATTCCTTCTTTGCATCACTGGAATCCCTTCACTGAAATCTACATCAAGAGAAAGTTTTCATCCAGAACTAAATTCTTTCCTCAAAAACTTCACAACATGAACGGTTATCAACTGAAAGCGGGAGTCTATGAACTTCTCCCTTTCATTAAAATAACACTTAATGCTACATACCCACTGCAAGTTGAAGGGCCTAGGGCCGAACTACTAAAAGCGATTTCAAAGGAAATCAACTTTAAGCTGATCAATGTACTGCATCAAACTGAAAGCCTGGCCAAGGGGGGATTATTGGATAAGTTAACTCGTCACGAGCTTCAGGTTATAGGAATCGAAACAAACATGTGGGATCGTCGTGAAATAACTCTGGAACGAAGCACCTTTACTGGATATGGTAAAGGAACAGCATTGGTGCCAATTTTAACGAGGAACACCTCTTCCTTAACGAACAACTTCATTGCAGCAGGTATATTCTTACTAGTTCTTTTCATATTAATTTGGATTTTTTCAGTCTCATTGAAGTTCGATAGGCGCTTTTGGAATGTTATATTTATTATGCAAGTAGTACTCGGTTCTCCAGTACCAGAAGATCCTCAAAACCCCTCCGAAAGGATTCTGTTTGTATCTATTCTTCTAGCCTGCATCGCTTATTCATCCTGGATTTATATAGCATTGTCAGAAGTCACCTTGAACACCCGAACAGAGCTACAAGTTTCTGGAATTGAGGACATAATTCGTTCAAATCTGACACCATCTCTACCTAATATACCTGTGTACATTGCTGTGTGGAACATGGTTGATGATTCTCTACAGAAATTCTTAAACAAGAGTCTTATTATCTCTACGGAAGATTGTATTGAGATGTTAAAAAAACACAAAAATGTTTCCTGCTTGATACCGAGGAACATCGAGGCAGAAATAATGAGAGAACACAGAATTGAATACAGCCAATCACTGATGAAAGTAATTGTACAAGATTTGTTCATAGACATGCTATGCCTTAAATTTGAACCAGGGTCGCCCTATGTTGAACGATTTGATGATTTAATAATGAAGTTCCAAGCTGCTGGAGTCTATAAAAAGTGGCTTGTAGATCAACGACGGGAATTTATAAGTCCTCTGTCAGAAAAATTGGAAGGATCTGTTGAAGTAGACTGGAAACTTGTTCTTGTGTTCTTGATAGGACATGCACTTTCAGCTTGTATCTTTATCGTTGAAGTAATTATTGGAAAATTTACGTCCTAATTTGTTTATGAATATAGACCCTAGGACAGTTTCGACTTCTTTCATGCAAACCCAGAAGACAATTATATTAAGGAATTATAAATAAATAATATTTCAACGCATTGCCACAATCTTATTTCTCCTCCTTATCCTTTTAACAGTGGCTTACATTGAATTTTCGACTGAGGAAACGAAGCCCCATTTCTTTAAGGAACAAAATTAATAACTTTAGTGAATGAATCTATTAATAGTGTCATCCACAAAATTTTTGTTTGAAATAGAAACACTTGAATCGTTACAATTTCAGAGTACAAAATTTAAACTTTTAACGTTGCAATTTTTGTCGTAACGTTATATAATAATTAAAAAATTATTAATTTGAGAAGACCAAAATTAAAATAAGTCAGCTTAAAATGATTTATGTATAAAAAAACGTTTGAATTTCATCATACTTATTTTAAAACAAAGGAAATAAATGTTCGTGGTTAATTTTTCTCCCAATTGGAAAATAAACTTTTTGGGTTTACATTTTTATTGATTTAATGAGAAAATGTTAGTTTTTAATATTTGTTAAATGAGCAGTACATTTTATATTGTTAAGGTTTTTTTGAATTGGAAGGGATGCAATATTTTTTTATTGGATAAGACAATTATTTCCTTTTCAAGCTTTTTATTGAGTATAAGAAAATCATTTTTTGCTTTCAATTTTTTTTTAATAGATGGCAATAATTAAAAAAAAAACATTTTTATTGAGTAGGAGAATACATTTTTACGAGCAATTTTTTCTAAATTTAGAGCATTAAAAATGAATCACGAGAATTAAAATTTTTAACCAGAAATCTTTGATCTGCTCAACTTATAAAAGTGTAAAAATGTAAGCTTTACAGTTTAATTACACTTAATTGAAAATTTTCAATTTAGAAGTTTTGAAAGCTTCTGCTTTATATGCGTTAATTACAATATACTTAATATTCAATATATATCTTAGAATTGTACGATTTCTTTGTAATATGTTTCAAATCAAAATAGATAAAACTAGAACTGTCGGAAATTGATGACTCATTAATTGAATATTTTCTTTAGTTTTGAATGAGTTTGAAAAGTATAATTAATCATTTCTAAATTTGTATGTTTTAAATCATTTAATTAATATTTCAAAGAAATTGAGTTTCAAAAACTTTAATTTTAAAATATTTAATTTCAAATTGTCAAATTTCAATCGCTTTGAATAGATAATTATTTGAATTCCAAGGTTTTCAATTTTAAATTAATCAGTTTTAAACGCCTATATTTAAAAATAATACCGTTTCAATTCATTTGAATTTTAAATGCTCCAGTTTTCAAAATTCTAATACGAAATTATTCAACATTGAACATTTAGAAACTGTCCTATTACATTCTCATCTTAATTGGAAGGTATTGGTTTTATATGAAAAATGAATTTCGCGGATTCCATCAAATGTGGACGTTTTGAGACCACCTCAGTCAGAAAAAATAGTTTTTACATCGGTGTCTGTTTGTCGTCGTTATTGTTGTAGTCTGTAAACACGGTGATATTGGAAGGAATTATTCGATTGGATTTCCCTTTGGCACACTTTATAAGTATATGAAAAGAAAGGAGAAGTTCGTTAGCCAGCCATTTTTTTAAAAAATTCAAAAAAGTTAGGGCATTATGAAAATTTTTAAGACCACTTTTTTCATATTTGAAATTTGTTTCGACAGCTATTTATAGCAGATAAAAATACTAAAAATGTATGTTTATCACTTTTTTTGATAAAATAAAAATTACTAAAATTATAGAATTGTCAAAATCCGACAAATTAAACGAAAATTAACATTTGAAGTCAAACAAAGCGTGACATGGGAAAAAGTTAAGAGAGGAAGACGTTACTTTTTCAAGGGCCTATAAGATTGCCTAAAGAACTTTTTCGATTTTTGCTAACAAAAGACATCATCGAGCGCGATGCGCGAGAACCAACAATCAAACTTGCTACTAATTTCGAAAGAAAAAAATCTATAAAGAAGATATAGAAAAACGTAGTAATCGACAATGAATTTATTGATTGAATTTCAAGCGCTAATAATTAGGGTGCGGTATTTGGTTTTTCATCCGATGATCTCGGAAGTTCAAAATTTCAAAAAAATATCAAGATGGCGGTCAATAAAATACAGTGAAACTCAGAGATAGGGCAGCCTGACAAATAAAAGCGTCTTCTACGAAACGGCCCTCTATTTGAATAATTCCCCACTTTCACCAGCCCACTTTCACCTTTTCTTTAGTCGTTATTGTGTTGCAGGGCTTCTAACTAAAAATAGAGTAATAGTGAGATAATGAGATAATTACAAGTTGTTAATTATATGGATAAATGAATTTTTAAATCTTGTCTCTTAATGCATTAAAAGTACCATAGGATAATCATTTTTTCTGGAAATGTTTGTGAAAATTTATTGCACAAATTAAATAGTTTACACAATAAACTTTGGGGTTAGGTTTTACTCGCGGTTTATCGTAAGCAAATTTGCACAAGCATTCACTTCAAAAATGATTGCCCTTATTTTAATGCATTTAGAGGCGGAATTTTTCCATTAATCTATCCATATAAATAACAATTCTAACCTTATTCCATTTTTTATTTAAAATTCGATGAAACATGACTGACATGGCTTTACCAGCACATAATATCAGTGCTACCATACTAAAAATTGCAAAACTCACCACATATTCCCAAACTAAATATTTTTAAAACTTCTAGAAAAGACTCCAGATCGACCTGGGCCGCAAGACCGGCCGGAAGTTGTTGTGTGTTACCCGTTCGGGCATTGTAGTACAATCTGAGAGATATTTGACATGACTGGAATTTAAAGAAACGTTAATTATACGTGGAAAAAAGCCCATAAGCGGGAAAAAACAAAAATTTGATAGTTTATTTTATAAAAGAAAGTAAAGAAGAAGAATGAAAGGGGGATAGAGGGGTCGAAAAATGAATGTGATTGGTAGACTTATTTCATGAGGAAGTCTTTTGGCATCGCGTGCTTGCGTATCGGGTCAAAATTATATTTCCCTAAAGAGGAAATATGTTCAAAAGGTGATAATTATGTAGATTCACAGAATCTAGTAACGATTTCTTTTATATACTCTGAAATGTAAAGTAATTAAAATTCTCTGTGAAAGTCAGAGTTTTTCGTATATCCATACTGAAAAAAATTTAGGCAAGCAGCGCCAATACAACGGTTGGTGTAGCGGCCAGACCATATTTGAGTAAGCTATAGTACCAAACGTGCGAGTAGATCTTTTCCCGTGTGTTAGAAACGCAGCAGTCCCACAAAAGAGAATGGAATTGCCCCACGAACAGGGTTGCGAAGTGACTCGTCACTCAAGGTTTTCTACGTAAATGACCTAAATAAATTAATTTACGTAGAAAACTGTAGAGAACCTGTAAATTACATGACAAAGATGGCGGTTATCTGATTTGAACCTTAAATTTTCTAGCACGTGACATAACCTCCTTCAAACCTTAATTAATTTTAGGATTGCAGATATTAAACTAACAAACAGTTTATCATGGGGTAAGACCGAGGAGGGAAATATGGATTTTTGGATGCCGAATTAAGAGGTCATGACACAATGAGACAATCGTATTAGGCAAGGTAAACGAACTTTATTACCACTTACAGTCGTCGTTCGTAAGCCGGCAATCCGTGGCCAGTAATTCACGGTAGATTAAGGTAGGTATCCTGCAATGGAGAAGTTGACCCACGTCGGAGAGATGGTCCTGCTGGTAGAGGCCTTTCCTGGCAGGCGGGGCGGCAACTGGGTCTTGAGGAAGTCTAACGGTTTCCAGGATGAGAGAATTCCGTAGGCACTCGCGGGAGAGAAAAACGGACCAAGAACAGGATTCAAATCTGAGTCCGAAACACGACTGACTCTGCCGGCGAGGGTATGCGCGCTGCCCGACGGGTGATTTTCGCCTCGGCTCGGATACGGCTCGCAACCCTTTCGTGCAGGGCCGTCCCGAGCACCATCTTATTGTAACCATTCCGTTACACCCCCCTTCCCCGCGGGGGTTCGGGTTTCTAACTGAGACTTGATCTAGTTCCCTGTCCAGTTCTGTTACTGTTTGTTAGTCTATGTGTAAGTCTAATTCTAGCGTATTGTTTGTTGTTTTTTTTTTTGGGTTGGTGTTAATATTCAGTAGGTTTTGAATTTTTCGGTTCATATTTTTCTAACCCGTTTGTGTGTAAGTTTTGCCGTTGTCGTCCGGAGTTTAGTAGTTCTGTCTGTACCTGAAGGGTCTATCGTTGCAGAAGGAGTCGTGTATGACATACACTGGTGTAGGTATGTGTTTATTGCAAAATTGACACTTAAAAGTCTGTATATTATTGACCAAATTGTTTCTAAGAGATGCGGTGCTTTCGATGATTTTTCGGTTAGTGTTGTCCTCCATGGTTATCGGCTTCTGTAACATTTAATAAAGAAAAGGGTTTTTTGTTTGAAGTCGTGAGTGAGTAAAGTTTTATTTTGTTTTTATTTTGTGTACATCTTAGGTAGCAGCTTGTTTGTTTAGTATGCCAATCTTGTTAAAGATAATCGTAATTATAGTATATAGATATTAAATAGTATTAAGTAGTAGTTAGTATTGAGTAAAAAAAATTAAAATAATAGACTTGGTGGTCTTGTTTTATCTCGTTAGTTTTTATTTCTTTTTGGTTTTGTTCTTCTTTTGCTTTGGTTATTTTTCGTTCAACTTTCTCGTCTCTTCCTTTCTAATGCTCCTTCCATTCCTCTGCGATTGCTCTCTTCTCTGCTTGTTTGTTAATTTCTTAGTTGATTGCTTCCTCCCTTTTTTTCCTTTCGATGTTGTCCCAGATTGTTATCATGTTTATCCTTCGTAGGTGCCTTTCGTGTTGATTTTTCCGTTCTCTGTCTTGTTGGTTTTGAATTTCCTTTCTCTCCAATTCTCTCACTTGGTGGTTAAAGTCTATCTGTAATTTTCGGCGGAATTCTTTTGCTTTCTCTGCGAATTCTAATGCGTTTCCTAATGTGGCGGTGGGGATGGTATTTGATTTCCGCTTCCGGTTTTCCTGCCTTTCTTAAGTTTAGCCATTTTATGGCTTGGCAGTTATTCAGATAGATGCTCATGGTCTCTTCAAAAATTATGTTCTGGCAGTACCAGAACTTGTTCGTGGAATCCATTATCTGAAGATTAGAAGTCCGTATTGTCTAATTTGTTCTTAGTATCTAGTGAGTTAGAGTATCGTGGGTCGATTGGATCGATTTTGAGTTTGGAGTTATGAGTCAGTTTTTATTTTTAATGCTATTGATTCTTTGCCATTTGCCATTTTGAGTGAAAGTATCTTAAACTAAGTTTCCTAGTATTTCTAGTTTCCATTAACCAATTTCTGTTCCGGGTTTTTCTAATTTGAAATCGTTGATATTCCATTTCCGAATGCTTTTACCTTTTGGGGTTTCAATTCATAAATGGTTGGGGAAATTTTCTTTTTGATTATGAGAGGACCTTCGTATTGGTCATATAACTTACCTGATTTTTTATCTGCTTTATTTGATAATTTGGTTATCCTTTTTAAAACCCTGTCCATCGGACTTCTTTAAATTATAACTATTCGCTTGTCTTTTATTTGCTACGTCCAAATTTCTCTGGACTTCCTCTTTTATAATTTGTAACTTTCTTAGTCTATTTGTCCATTTTTCGATGCTTTAAAACTCTATTTCGCTATCATTTTCAATATTTTGTCTCAGTGACTGAATTGGTTCTAATACGCGTCCTAAATTTGAAAATGCTGGGGTAAATTGTGTTTATGAGTTTTTGCTAGTGTTTATCGCAAACTGCAAATTATATATATGTTCATCTCAGGTGGAATGGTCGTTATCTAGGTATGTTTTAATAATTTGTTTGATTGTCCTATTGTAATGCTCGGTTGGGCTAGTGAGGGATAATATTTAGGTGTTTTAGTATGCCTAATACCGAATTTCTCGGTTAATTTTCTAAGTGTTTTATTTACGAATGCGGTGCCATTGTCGGTGTGGAGAATCCGCGGTGTTCCCGAACGTGAGATGACACGTTTATGAAATTCTGACTCTATTTTTATTCCATTGGCTTTTTTGACTGGAATAATTTCTATCCACTTTGTAAAAAAATCTACAAATACTAAGATATACTGATTTTTTCTCTTTTTTGTATTCGGTAATAGCCCCATGATATCTGCAGCTATCATGGTCCATGGTTCTTCCACGATTCTTTTTCCCATGAGCCTTAATTTCTGTTGGTTACTCGGTTTGGTTCTTTGGCATTTTCGAAATTTTTCACGTACTTGATTATTTCGGAATACATCCCTGGCCAGAAGTAGTACTCGGAAATTCTCGCGTGCGTTTTTTCGGAGCCTAAGTGTCCTGCTTGTATGTTAACGTCATTTTCTTTCAAAACCTGTGTTCGTAATTTTTTAGGTACGACGAGTTTCCATGGGTTAGAGTCTGGTAAAAGAGTAGATTTCAGTAAGCCAGTTCTGTAAAAATAGAGTGGCGAATCTCGGATTCGCCATTTTTCGTGTTCTTTCGGTCTTTTTGTAACTTTTCTTATTTTTGTAGAGTACCATTCGTCCGTTTTGTCGTTAATGTCTTGCTTTTGATCTCGAAAGAGCATCAGGGACGAGATTTGAACTACCTTTTCGGTATTATGACTTCTTAGTCATATTCAAGAAGTTCCAGTGCCCATCTGGCTAATCGGCCAGTGGGGTTTTTTAGGTTATGGAGCCACTTTAACGCTAGGTGGTCCGAGATTACTTTGAAACTATACCCTTCTAGATATGGTCTAAATTTTCGGATGGCCCAAACTACCGCTAAACATTCTTTTTCAGATGCTGAGTATCGAGATTCTGCCCCGTTTAGGCTTCTACTCGCATATGCTATGACCATCCCATATTACTCGCATCGGTTTCGAGTAGGAAGAGTTCAGTAAAATCTGGGCATGTTAGTATGGGTGCTAATGTTAAAAGGTCTTTCATTTTTTGGAAAGCCTCATCTGTTCTAATCCCCAATCCCATTGTTTATCTTTTTTAAGTAATCTGTTCATCGGTTCTATTGTTTCGGCAAAGTGTGGGATAAATTTTCTATACCAACTTGCCATCCCTATTATGCGCTGTATTTGTCTAATATTTTTGTGTTTAGGAAATTCTAATATTGATTGAATTTTTCCATCATCTATTTGCAATACTTTATCGTTAACTTTAAAGCCTAAATACTTGATTTCTGAGCAGCCGAATGCACATTTTTCCGGACTGATCGTTAAATTTGCATCATTTATTTTATCTAGTACAATGTTCAAGTATTTTAAATGGTCATCGAAATTTTGAGTTAGTATAACAATGTCGTCTAAATAACAAAAAACGTTTGGATTTAAATTTGGGGTTATGATTTTATCCATCAGTCCCTGGAAAGTGGGTGGAGCATTGGTTAGACCAAATGGCATCCTTTTAAATTGATACACGCCCTTTCCAGGTACTGTAAATGCTGTTATAGGTTTTGATCTTTCTTCTAATGGAATTTGTAAATAGGCTCATTTTAAATCAATTTTTGAAATGAATTTTGCTGATCTTGAATTGTCCAATATTTCTATCATGAGTGGGATTGGGCAGAGGTCTTTTTTGTAATATTATTAACCTTTCTGAAGTCTAGATGGATTCTATAATCTTTACCCGGTTTTTTTATCGTCACTATGGGATTTGACCAAACGGAACAAGAAGGTTCTATTATATCATATTCTAGTCATTTGTCTACTGTTCCGTAAATTATTTCTTTTATTTTGGGGCTCACCTGGTAATATCGCTATTTAATAGGATCGTAGCCTTGAACATCAATTCCGTGTTTTGTGAGATGAGTTGCCCTATGTTCTTTTCCCGAGTCGATTTTAATTTTATTTTTAAGGAGTTTTTCTAATTGTGATTGTTGGCTTTCGTTATGCTCAACAATGCCTTCACATACTTCAGCTGAATCATTATCTTGTTCGTGGATTTTCCCTAAGCTATCCGTTATATTATTTAACTTAATCGCCTTATTCTTAAAAGAAACCCATTGATTTATATTATCGCTTTCTAATATCTTATTGGCTTTTTGAGATTTAGTTTTTGATTCTTTCTTATCTGTAACTTTCTTATTTTTTCAAAGATTACAATCGCTATTTTTATATTCGTTGTCGTGTTTGTTACTATACTACATTTTCCCTGAATTTTTTTTCATAACTCTTTTCCTATTTCTAGGTTTGCCTCAATTAATTGAGTCTTTTGTGCTTCAGTCGTCGCTATTGTCGTAGGTGGGGATGCTTATTAGGCTAGGAATATCTTTTGTAGGATTTGTTAATGGGTTTTGGACATTTTTGGTTTTTTGGGATTGGTTGGAGTTGATATGTACTAAGGGGATTTCGCTATCTTTGACTGTCGTAATATTTTGGTTAAATTCTCTAGTACTTTTGAGGGTAATACTACTTCAAATTTCGCTTTATTATTATTATTCTTAATTTCTTTATTTTCGTGATAATATTTTATCCCTAATATCAATCTTGTTAGCTTCCTTATTTTCTTTTCCTACAGTGTCAGGTTCATTTTCGGCTTTAACCTTGGTTATTGGGATGGGTAGTGCGTTTAGATGAGCTTCCACAGGATAACGGGTGGGGGACTCCCTAGTAGCCACCAAGTTTCTGAGTAATAGCTTAGGGTCATCCGTAGGGCTTTTATCGTATCAGTACCCAAAATGCCTACGGAGTTTAACTTTGCCACTAACCTGAAAATAGCGAGTTTTGTGTGTTTACCGATTTTAATTGGGATTACCACTTGCCCAATTACGTCAAACGTTTCACCGTTTGCACCCATTAATTTTTGCGAGACGGTTTTAAAAATTGAATAACTGGAATTCTGAATTTTTTGCATCAATCTCTTGCCAGCATACTAATGTGTGGCACCTGTATCAACTAAAATTCGAAGAAATATATTTTTGAATTTTGTCATTAAATGAAAACGTATCTCCGTCGTTTCCTCTTTGTCCGAATTTAATGCTTCCGGCGTTTCGGTATTAAGTTGTATTGTTTATTGTTCTAATACCCGCCCTTCCAGTTTGTTTTTTCTTCTTGTTATCTATTCGAGTTTGAACTGTTTTTATCTTGTGAGCTCTTGTTAGAATTATTAGCCGGTTTTGGGTTTTTATTTCCGTAGTCTGGTTTTTGGGAATATTGTTTATTATAATTTTCTGAATTATTTTCCACTTTTTCTGCAGGGAATTCGATCATTGGGCTGTTTTGACCTTCAGTTTAGCCTATTGGCATTTGGTTAAACGCTGGTAACATTTGGTTGTAAGGATTAAATGGGTATCTTGGTCTTTGTTTGTGAATCTGGGTTGGAAGTTTGGTTGAAATCTAAGTTGAAAATTTGATTGGAAACCAGGTTTGAATCTAGGTCCGAAATTAGGTCCACAATTTTGATGGTATTGGTTTGGGAAAGGAAGAAACGGAAATCCGAATGATGAAAATTGAAAGTGATTTCTATATAGTTCTTTACTCTGATTATTTTGGTTCCCGTTTTAGTTATCCTTTTCACTATTTTTATTTTTTCTTGAATCCTTATTATCCAAATTGTTTTTATCCACGTACTAATGTTACGCCTTTGTTCGTTTTTATCCTCAATTTTTGGTTCTGTTATTTTTAAAACTTGCCCTCTAACTTTCGACTTAGCTAGCTCAGTTTCCAATTCTTTGCCTAAATCTTCTAATTGTTCAAAAGTATGAAAATCGTTTCTTTTCATGTACATTTTATATTCTATTTTTAGGTTTTTGTAAGCTCTACGCAATTCCCATTTGCGGCTTTTTCTAGTGTATAATTTTGTAAATAGTTTTCTAATTTCTGTAAGATAAGAGTGAATGCCTTGAGTCTTTTTTTGGTTGCAAAATTTAATATTTTGCCTAATTTCTTCGGAAAATCTTTCATCGATATAGGCATTTTTAAAATCTGTGAAAAAATCTGACAGTGTTTTCCAAGAGTTTTTGTTTATTGAACACCAATCTTTAGCATCGTCGATTAATAATGCGTCTAACTTCTCTAAAATGTCGTGGTTATTTATTTTATATCCCCTTTTAAATCTTTTTAATTCCTCTGAGAAATGCGCGGGTCTATCGTCTTTATTATTGCGAAATTTAATTGGCCAATTGCTCATGATTTGAAACGGCATTTGTATCATGCCGAAAGGAAAATAGGTAGCTGGAATTGTTTGGTTATTTTGATAATTATCGTATTTATAATCTGAGTCTGAATTGTTAGTGTGTATTCGCGAACGTCTGTTTGACCTGTCGTTTGTAGTTATGAGTCTGCGTCTTCTGTTTTGGTTTACGCAGATTCTATCCTCTATAGGTTCGCTATCATCCGTATTTTGTAATTTCAAATTATTATTTCTTGTTCTGCCACGGTTTTCAATATTATTGTAGGATAGTTGACGAGGTTGTTTTGAATTTTCTCGTAAATCGAATTGGACGGATTGCCTGGTACGAGATTGTTCGGTTCTATTATTTCTAATATTTGGTTATAATTGGGATAATTTGGTTATAATTGGGTTATAATTGGTTATAATTGGGATATTCCGTGAAAATATGAATGTATGCTATTACGCCTTTCAGATTTCGTTTCGTTTGATTTATAGTTTCTATTTTTTTTAATTTGCAGTTAGAAAATCAGGTTTAAATTCCGCTAGCATTATTTTTTAAATTTTTGGGTGTTTATTCTTAATCTTCGCATTAATTTGATTCCTTTTGAAGGTTGAATATCGCTTTGATCTTGCATATTGTCTATTTCGTGATATCTTGGAAGAAAAAATAATTCTTTTGAAAAATAAAAATTCTTTCTGACAAAGTTTATTCAAAAAATCTATTTTTAAATGTAATGTTTTGGAATTTCAACGCGTTTGAAGAAGTAAGAATGGAATTTTTTGAATAAAAATTCATAAAAGGACGTCCCTACTTGACCAAAATAATTTTTTTCTTAAACAAAAAAGCTCATTACAAAATATAACGACAATTTCGCTTAATGCCGTTACAACCTTCGGTTCCCAACTATAGTTTAAAACAAAACAAAAAAAAACCAAATACACTTTTTAGTTGCCGGGCGCCAGATCTACTTAGACCAAAAAAAACATTAAATCAAAAGAACAAAGAAGTCAATTTAGGAGAACTGAAAATGTGCCTGGACTAAACTTAATCCCTTGTCTGGATAATGGTAGAAGGGGTGGTCCAAAAATTATTTTAAAAATTCAACTCTACATTAAATAAGACAAGAGATTACTGATACATTTTAACTATAAGTGATATGGCACATAAAACAATTGAGTGTGAATTCTTAAATTCAATTATGACTATTAAAAAAACCTCGCGAAACAATCAGTAACCTAATCTGACTTTTCGTCAGGTTTTCCAAGACTGTAAAAAAAATGTCGACTCATAAAAACAAAAGACGGATAAAATATGGAGGGGGGGGGATATTTAGTACATAATTATCACGCATAAATCAAAATTCAAATTAATTCTGGTTAGAGTCAGTAACAATATTGGGGGGGGGGGGAATAATTTTTGTTGGCAAAATTTTATCTTATAGAAACCTAAAGCAAATCTCGCAGGGTAAGAATAAAAAATTTGGAGATGAAATATACAATCTAACACATTCTAATCGAATAATATAATAACGACAAAATTCATAGGGGATGGGTCATAAACAATTTAGGGGGCATAACCTTATACTATAACATGTAAAGTTCACCAAAAATATTCGATTCCACAATTCACTGGGAGAGGGTCAAAATTGTTTCGGGGTTACAATCACAAATTGAAATTTAGCAGACAACATCAAATAAACAAGTAATTCGGTCAAGGACTTAATCTAAACTTTCAAGTGCCAAAAACTTCAAAAAAAATTTTTTTTAATTGAAAAAAGAGTCCACATGAAAATCGTCAATTAATCCTTTCAGAATTTAATAAAAGACAACTATACCTCGGAATGTCTGAGTCCACCCAAAAGTCCTCAACGACTGGCTACGACTGTTGAGCAGGATTCCGTAGAATTCAGTAATCGCACTTATTCACTTAAGGTTATTTAATGACTCTAAATATTACCATAAAACAAAATTATAAAACTAGTCTATGCTAGAGAGCAAAGGATCAACGTGGTACTTCGCAAGCTGCCGACGATAAATTCACTCGTGCTTTGGCGTCGTTTACTTCCCTCGCGACGAGATGAGCCCTGATTGGTCCACATTCCATCCTCTGATTGGCGTTGCTATGGCCTTTGTTAGAGCCGGGAAACAGAACCAGGGATGTGCTGTCAAATGTTTTTAACAAAATGCTGTGTCCAAAAACAAAATGCGTCCTTCTGAATCTAATGATTTACAATCATCTATTTCTTCCATCAGATGTTAACTATTGTCCCAGACTTTCTCTCCGAACAGTGCCAATAACCAAGTCTTGAATTCCACGCCCAGGTGGATAAGTTGAAGAGGGGCGTCAATACAAATCAGCAATAATCCCAGCAGCATTTCAAAATTCTCTCGTTACAATTTGAGGTACGAGTGGAAGGACGGGAACGGGATGACACACAGCAGGTTTTGGCGGGAAATTTCAAACGGGCTGAGTAACTTCAATCGACAAAAGGCGTCCCAAAGGCTTCTTCCAGTTTTTCAATAGGTCGGGAAGGTTGAGGATCTTCGAGGATGGTTGGATTTCTTAGGACGTACATAGTAACAAAATAAAAAAAACGGGAAAAATCAATTCTTAAATTTAGGGAACTAAATAAATCATAGTCTTGGAAAACCCTGAAGCTTGCGGATTCAACAAAATAGAATAGAGTCTTAAAATTTGAAAGATTTGGGAAGTCCAAAGTGGGTTTATTCCAGGAAGGTCATGTACGGATCAAATATTTAGCTTACGGCAAATAACAGAAAAAAGTTTGAGAGTAGGAAA
>NC_046666.1:5945083-5974920 GCF_010883055.1 Belonocnema kinseyi | reverse complement strand
GGATCAATCTGAAAAATCTCTATCCCATCCACACACTACTCCTTTCCCCTGCCGAGTGAGTCACGCCTACCCCGAAAGGGAAATGGCTTAACGGTGTAATAAAATATTAATAACTATTGAACTCCAAAAAATTAATTTTGCTTGTGACTTGCAAAAAAATTGCAACGTCACAAAAATAAGCAAGGCAAAGGAGTTTCAGTTTTTTGCAGAAATATTTTCTGAGGAAGATAAAAAATTATTATCGCTGAAAATTCTTAAGAACAAATTTCGAAAATTAATTCTTTTCATAAACAATGAAATTGGTAGAACTAAAACTGTCCTAGGTTTTTAAAAAGTGACCAGCGTGTTATGTATGAATTAAAATCTTTGATAGATAATTTCTGTGAATTTTTGTAACGCAGTTTCTGTAACAAGAAACAGAACATGAGTTATGCAGAAGATATAAATTAAAATACAATTTTTTAAATTTTTATTACGAAATGAGCTTGTAACAAAGACGTTATGCTTATAATTAAGTAGTTGATATTTTAACCACAAAATTTTATAATTTTTTATAATTTTATAATTTTCATAATTTTACATTAGAATTTATAATTAATAAGACAGATCAATTTTCAACAAAAAATGTTCACTTTTAAACAAATAAATATATCATTTCTAAAAAAAGAGATGAACTGCCATCAAATAAAGATTTTTCATTCGAACGTAAAAAATTTCAACAGTTCATTTTTCTACCCGAAAATATTAATTTTCAACCAAACAGTTGAATTTTAAACAAAAAATTTCGTTTTCAACTTAATAGTTTATTTTTTAACTAAAATCCATCGACCTTAAACCAGAAACGAAAGTTAAATTTGAAGTTCAAAAAATTTATTTTTAACCGAAAAGTTAACGAATTTACAAAATAGAATATTTAAATATTTAACGAAAGAGATGGTTGTACAACCAATTAATTGAATTTTTAGCAAAATTATTCAACTTTCGACCAAGTAGTTGAATTTTCAGCAAAGAAAAAAGATTTCTTACCAAAAAAGACGAAATTACAATAAAATAAATGAATTATTAACCAAAACAGTTGGATTTTTAAATTAAAACAATCAAGTTATAATTAAAAATATAGTTATCAATCCAATAAAATAAATTTTCAATTACCATGATTTAAAATCATTGGTCAATTTATAATTAGAAATGTAATGCAATTTAATTGATTGTCAGTGAAAATTTAGTACTTACCTAACCCATTTTAACCTACTCTTAAAAGTTATGAAAAATCTTAAAAATTATTCACATAATTTTATTGAAAAAATCTTTGATGAACAATTGATAAACTTTTGCAATTCATTATTATTAAGTGAATCTTTTAGAAGCATAGTCTTCACCAAGCACTATTAAGATCAGCTCAGCCAATTAGCCGTTATTAACATTTTCAAATATTACAATGACCTTTAGTTGTTTTAAGTGAAATAAAAGTAGAGAAGCTTCAGAAACATTCATTTTTGCAGTGCCATACGTCACTCCTAACAATATATTTGTACTTTTAAAATGTAACATATGTAATTGCACATCTTCCCATAACAGCAAACACATTACTCAGGATTTCATCGCACACACTGTTCGTTATGCTTAGGGTGGTACCTTTTCACGAAGGCCTGTTTTGAATTAATCGTGGAATTAATATTTTTCATAGGATTCATTTCTAGCTGTTTTGTTGATTTTTTGCCAATTTGATTGATTGAGAAACTAGAAACAAACTCGATGTTTTAAATTAATTCATCAGTTTATTCAAATTCGATGTCCGTTAAAAGGTACCCTAACTTTATAAAGTTGAAAATATATTTAGGGTATTTTCTTGAAATAAAGAAATAAATTCAAAAGGATTAATGCAAGATTCCCTTTTTAATAATTGAATATTACTGATAATGACTTATTTATGAATGCATGCATAAAGAATTTGTTTATCGATCAATGACTTACGACGAACATTTTCTTGCATATGAATCAGTGCTCTCAATTTTTGGAACTTTTTGAACTGCGCTCGCTTTGCGCCAACAACACGATTTGTTACTTTAAGCGCGGTCATTTTAAATTATATAAATATTCCAATATTATATTTATAATACATAATGATGAGGAAATACTTCAAAAGTGGTTTATTAATTCTAAAACAGAATTTTTGGGTAACAGATGAAAAAATATTGTGATTTTATTACAAAAAACGTTTTTTATTTTGACTTTAGAAAAAAAATTTTCAATTTCTTTTTAGTGACTTTATTGATTTTATTTTAGGTCAAATTGTTGTGAATGAAAACAATAAAAATTAGAAACTCGACAGAGAAAAGCTTAATCATTGTGCTAAAAAAAATGATTTCTTTCTCTGAACTCGGAATTCATAACGTCTTTTCAATTAAAATTGAATTAAATTTTTATCTGTCACTTCAAAATCTCATTTTAGGATTAAGAAATTACTGTTAATGCATTTCATAATCATTATTTATAATAAATATCACGTTTGAATATCGACACTATTCAAAATCAGCGCGCCAACAGTAACCAATTGTGTAGCCGCCGCGACGCAAGCGCAGTTCAAAAAGTTCCCAAGTATGTGAGCACTGACATGAATAAGCCTTCATATTTACAAGTTTACTACATAACCTGCTACTCATATTTATCAAGTCATTGTATCTATTTGAATTACGTTATTATTTTGTTATTTAATTATCTTCATTAATTTATGTCCACCAGTATTCGATTACATGTGTGATTTAAGGTAAATATTGTGTTATTAATCAATCATAATATCAAAGTGGACAAGGCAAAAAATAGGTTCATTAGGAATAGGCTCAATTCCATTTGAGATCCTTTCGAACCCCAAGTGTAGTACTATTTAGAGCTCATTCATCGTTTTGGGTTCCTTTTCAGCAAGTAGGGTTCATTTTTGTTGCAGCTCCTTTGGAACCAAAAACGGGTTCCAATGGAAACTTCAGTTTTTTCTGTGAATCATTCTTAAAATCAACCAGAAATCGGACTTGTAACTCAACATAGATTTAAAAAAATTGTATGCTTAAATAGCTTTTTCCCTTTTCATTATCATACTTGTATTACCTTTGATGATTCTATAATATAAAGGACTTATCACGTACCTTTTCTCACTGATTTATGCATATTAATAGTTATAGTTTTAACTGTAACTAAATCCTCTCACGAAATCCATCAACAAAAATATGCAACACAATTCCATATCACTCACAATAGTCTGAAGTTCCCAACGTTTACAAAAAACGAAAAAAGAATTAAATATATGAAAAGTCCAAATGTTTTCACTGTATATATCAGTGTTATGTGCCAAAAGCTCCATCTTAAAGTTTTAGCCCTTTAGTGCATGTGGAACGCACCCCAAATCAACCCCTAATTATCATACAATTCGTTGAAAATACACACTTTGAAAAGTCAAAATGTATATAATGATAAACAAGTACACTGTAAAAGTACGTTTTAAAATTGCACTTCAAAGTGAAAATTTACACATATAAAATGTCACTTTAGACGCATTAAAATTACAGGTTAGGAAGCAAATTTTTACGTGTTGTCTAGAATGACGACTCTTACAGGCTTAATTCTATGAGTTTATATGAATTCATACGGACTGTTAAAAATCACTACGTTCAGAGTGTGTAAAAAAGGGACTCACACTCTCAGGGGGAAAAGTCTGATATTAGCCAGAGTTCACGACCGGCGCAGTACCACGCCAGTTGTAATTCAGAATAAATACCAGTAATTTCTGTTATTACTGTACCAACAATCGGCATAGTACTGGTTTACTACTGGCTCTGTACTGACTGTCATTACTGGTAGAATACAGACGCAGGAATTCCGCTAACGGTTGGCGCCATACTGGTTCACAGCTGGCCCAGTACTGACCGTCACCTTTGGTGAAATACCGGCACAGAAGTTCCGCCAAAAGTTGGCTTGATACTGGTAATCTACTGGCGTTGTACAGATACATGTTACTGGTAACATACTGAAACAAGAGTTCAACCAATGGTTGGCATTATACTGGTTTACAGCTGGAGTCGTAGTGACCATTATTACTGGTGTAATATCGGCACGGGTGTTCCGCCAACAGTTGGCGTGATACTGATACACTACTTTTGCAGTACTGATACGTATTACTGGTAAAATACTGAACGAAGAGTTCACCGAACGGCTGGCATCATACTGGTTTGCAACTGGCCCAGTAGTGACCATTACCACTGGTACCATACAGACCCAGGAGTTTCGCCAACGGTTGGCGAGATACTGGATCTACTACTGGTTTAGTACTGATAAGTATAACTGGCCAAATACTGATACAAGGGTTGAAATAACGTTTGGCATCATATTGGTGTACTACTGGCTTAAGATTAATATGCATTACTGGCTAAATACCGACATCGGTAATTCGCCAACGATTTGCGTAGTTCTGGCCACATAATAACTTCAAGTGCTGATTGACAACAGAGATAAGAGTACAGCCAATGGTTGGCGTGATACTCTGTCTACTACTGGCGCAAGAGTTCAGCCAACGGTCGGCATTATACTGGCGTACTACTGACTTAGGAGTGGTATACATATCTGGTGAAATACTGGTACGGGCGTTTCGCCAGCGGTTGGCGTATTTTTTTGTAATTGTCACTAATTGTGTTTAAAATTAAAATTCAAAGAATTTTTTCTTTTAACGAAAAATTGTATTTTCACTGTGAATTTTCAAAACAGACAGCCGGTTGTTCGCCAAGTATGGTAGAACGTTGGCTGCACGGTCGGGGCGGTATTATGCCATTAGTACAAAAATAGACTTTAAAAAACACGTCTATAAATTTTATCAGGGTGTTTCGAAATGTCGAGAAATCGACTATACATTTAAGGCGAAAACCTTTTTTTTCTATTACTTTTTTTAAGGACAAAATTCTAAGTTCCACCTTCATGAAAAATGTTAAATGTTCAGAAAAAATTACATTGGATGTATGTCTTAATCGTTGTAGAATAGTCTAAAACACCTAAAAAGCAAAACGTTACACGAAGGTTTCAAGAAAATTTTTATTAAAAAAATTGTTGCGCTACGTGTTAGAATTTTTAAGTTCCGTCGATACAAACTTTAAATGCTCATGAAATGTTATTATCGGAACTTTTAAAATGATCTAAAACGCGAAAAAATAAAATATTACACGAAGAAAAATGGTAGTCGATTTAAATTATTTATTTAATAATTATTTTATTGATATTCCTATCAACAGTTCGTGTATTTTAAATTTACATAACGTCGTATAATAATAAATAATTAGAAAAAAAGAGCTCAAAATTTGGTACTTTAACTTTTCTGAACTGTAGCCTATGAGGATGGCTTTTTCATCAAGTTTCAACTTGTCGGTTTGGCGCAGTGGTTAGCACTCCGGACTACTAGGCTATAAATTTAAATGTATTCATTCTAAGCAGCAGCATCAACATGTATTGACAAAATACTCGCTGTCAATTATTATTTATTTTTTAAATACCTCTTTTGTTACATCTTTAGATTATAGAAATAGTTGGTGTTAAAATTAAACAAATAGTTTTAAAATTACATATTTGTAATTATAAATAATATTCGGACGATATGCAGTCGTATGATGATGAATGGATGGTCTTTCAAACAATTAAATAATTTTTTATCATTTTTAGAATTAACTCCGGCATTTTCGTACACCAGCCGATTGCCAGTACTGCCCCAGTACTGACAGTCAGTACTGCGCCAGTATGCACAGGCCAGTGCCGCCAAGCATTACAATCAAATACCGGCACAATACTGGCCCAGTACAACCAGCCAGCACTGGAACTCCGATAGGCGGTACATGGCCAGTACTGGGCCGGTGGTGTATTTCTACCTGGGATACCTTCGTTATCACTTGGAGCCTGAACGGTACCTATCCAGTACTAATCTGCAGTAGTGGCCTAGTGGTAAACTTCAGTGCTGGTCTAGTACTACAGATCAGTACCTCGCCGAGTTTGCAGTATTGGTTGAACCAGTACTGGGCCAGTACTAACAGAGGGTACCGCACCAGTAATAAATTTAAGCACTAGCCCAGTACTGGCTAAATAATGCAAGTCAGTACAGAACATTGTTATCATTGAGGGTTTTACCGGTATAAAGCCAGTAGTCCTGTTAGTATATATTCAAATATTTCGCAAAGTTTCGAAGAATTTCACAAATATTTCACAAAGATATAAATGCCAATCTATAAATTTCACAAAGATTTCAGATATTTCACAAAGATTTCAATAATTTTACAAATTTTACCAAATTTTTCAAAAATCTCTCAAATTTGTCGTAAAGATTTCACATAGATTAGAATGATTTCCCAAATATTAAAAAAATGTCGGATTATAGATTTAAATTTCACAAAGGCTTTAATAATTTTCCAAAGATTTCAATCATTTTTACAAACATTACTAAATATTTCGCAAAGATTTTACAAATATGTTGGATAAATTTAAAAGATTTCATAAAAGTATAAATGATTTCCCAAAGATATCAAATATTTGGCAAAGAATTAAACAATTTAAAAAATATTTGTGATATTTTACAAAGATTTCAGATAGTTTAAAAGGATTTTACAAATACTTCAATGATTTCCCAAAGATTTTAAACATTTCAAAAATTTTATAAAATATTTGAAGTATTTCGTAAAGATTTCCAAAGATTTTATTACGATTTTAATAATTTCCCAAAGATATCACAAAGATTTAAAAGTTTTGCAAATAATTCGAATAGATTTAAAGATTTTACAGACAATTGCAAGCATTTCAAAAACGTGGTTAAATATTATATTTCTTTCGCAGATATTTGACATAAATTAAGAAAATGTTCAATTATTTCTCAAAAATTTCGATAATTTCACAAATATTTCCAAACATTTCAAATATTCGACAAAGATTTCAACGATTTCCCAAAGATTTTAAAGATTTGATAAAGATTGAAAATATATGGCAAAGATTTTAGATAGATTAAGAAGATTTCACAAAGCCATCAATTCTTTCACAAAGATTTCTGAGGGGGCATTGTCCCCTGTGCCACCAAGGACTCTGGCGCCTTTGAGGAGCAGGATGTTGATGCGAGTTTATTTTTAGGTATGCGCTTTATAGTCTTTACCGAAAGGATCGTAATTCGTTCATTCCAGCATGGAAAAAATATTTTTAAATTATCTTTGAAGAAATATTATTGCACGACTTGAAAATTATAGTGCTACTTTATATTTTATAATGTACACTACATAATATACTTCTAACAAACTCAAATAATATTACAAAAAAAAGATATTATACCGAAACGCGACTATATCCAAATTTCACCACAGCTTTCAGTAATGATTACCCAGAAAATTTTCTTCGTGCGATAGTGGAAATTTTGAAGCATCATAATTTATTCTGTAAATAGGTGAATCAATAATTCGCCCCTTTTCTCGAAGAAACGTTCTCATTGTCAGCTAGCTATATAATTCTCTTGAATATTGGAGATGATAAGTACATAGAGAAAATTATGCTTAAGTGACTATAAGTATAGGCAAAAATATCAAATGTCATATAATTTCACACAATGTGCAACCTTTAATTTTTTTTATAGCTTTGCATCTAGAACTGAGCCTAAGTGGTGCAGATTTAGATGTTTTAACCTTCAGTTTAATCCGTGATCGAAAAAACATATTTTTTATTTAATTTTCTTCTGGCTCTTTGTATTTTTGTTAAAAATCAAAATTGTTCAGTGTGATAATTGCACGTAAGATTGGGTCCTAATAAAAAAATATAACATCCTACCAGTTGTAAATGGATAGAAAAATTGTAAAAAAATAATAAAGTATAAACTTATACAAAAACTTATACTTATACATAATATTCCTTCAAGTGACATGAAATATAAATAAAATTGTAGAGAGAAACCAAATATCTTACAATCTAACA
The DNA here is from genome assembly GCF_010883055.1 of Belonocnema kinseyi. Lineage (NCBI taxonomy): Eukaryota > Metazoa > Arthropoda > Insecta > Hymenoptera > Cynipidae > Belonocnema > Belonocnema kinseyi. The sequence continues at coordinate 5,966,952 of NC_046666.1, read as the reverse complement.
ACGAATTCCATTTTCTTTTTTTACGATTCTGACTGACCGATAATCCATCTATGTAGATATTCTGTAAAACCCGAAGCTTGCGTCACCAAGGGAATATTCATATCAAAGAATTGAAGGAAGCAAGTCTCAATCGTTTCAACTTCTCTGGCAAGTGATAATTATTTGAAAAGGGTACTAGTTACCAGGTCACAATGTTAAAATTGTTCTTCATCTGCATAATCACCATCGTGTGCATTCCTCTCAGAAATACCATGGAGACATTATGGTTAAGTAGTTTATCGAAATATATTTTAGAAGTACAGCCCTATCAGACAATGTTTTTGTGTCTACAAAATCGATCTAGATTTCAAAGACACATCGATGCACTAATTATCACGATTGGAAAAGATTTTCCTCTACTCATAGTAAATCTGCAAAATTCCAGTGAATTCGTCCTTCCAGATCTAAAGGTATTTCCAGCCTTTCAAAAACCACGAGAAACCACATTATTTGTTTCAATCAAGACATCTGAAGAATATGAAAAACCTTTGATTATAAAATCAGACTTGATGGCACAGATGAGTTTTGTGATTCAATTATTAGGAAAGCAGATTAGACCCAAGATTCTAATTTTGCACTTATCAGTGAACAAGGGATTTACTTACGGAAATCTACTCCGCAGTATGTGGTCTCAGCAATGTTTGGACGTTAGTGTCCTTGAAGTTGTGATTTTAGCATCCTCCAATCATTTTTTCGAAGTTCGAGAAGAAATTCCTTCTTTGCATCACTGGAATCCCTTCACTGAAATCTACACAAAGAATAAGTTTTCATCTAAAATTAAGTTCTTTCCTGAAAAACTTCACAACATGAATGGTTATCAACTTAAAGCGGGAGTCTATGAACTTCTTCCTTTCATTAGGATAATACAGAATGCTACATACCCACTGAGAGTTGAAGGAGCTAGGGCAGAACTTATAAAAGCCATATCAAGGGAAATCAACTTTGAGCTGATAAACGTACTGCATCAAGCTGGAAACCTGACAAAGGAGGGATTATCAGATAAGCTAACTCGCCACGAACTTCAGTTTATAGGATTTGAAACAAACATGTGGGATCGTCGTGAAATGACTCTGGAACGAAGCACATTTACTGGAGCTACTAGAGGAACTGCATTAGTGCCAATTTTAACGAGGAATACCTCGTCCTTAACGAACAACTTCATTGTAGCAGGTGTCTTCTTAATAGGACTTTTGATATCGATTTGGATTATTTCTCACTCACTGAAGTTCGATAGGCGCTTCTGGAAGTTCATCTTTATTACGCAATTAGTAATCGGCTCTCCTATACCCCAAGGCCCTCAAAAATCCTCAGAAAGGATTCTATTTGCATCTATTCTTCTAGCCTGCATCGCTTACTCATCCTGGATTTATATAGCATTGGCAGAAATCACCTTGAACATCCGAACCGAGCTAAAAATTTCTGGAATTGACGACATGATTCGTTCAAATCTGACACCATCTCTGTCTAATATACCCCTGTACATTACTGTGAGGAACATGGTTGATGGTTCGCTACAGAAATTCTTAAACAAGAGTCTTATTATCTCTACGGAAGATTGTGTTGAGATGTTAAAAAAACACAAAAATGTTTCCTGCTTAATACCAAGGAATATGGCGGCAGAGTTTATGAGAGATCATAGAATTGAATACAGCCAACCATTGATGAAAATAATGGTACAAGATTTGTTCACAAACATGCAATGCCTTAAATTGGAACCAGGATCACCCTATGTTGGACGATTTAATGATTTAATAATGAAGTTCCAAGCCGCTGGAATCTATAATAAGTGGCTTGTAGATCTGAAACGGCGGGAATTTAGAACTCCTCTTTCAGCAAAATTCGAAGGATCTGTTGAAGTAGATTGGAAAATGGTCTTCGTGTTCTTTATAGGACATGCAGTTGCAGCTTATGTCTTTATAATGGAAGTGATTATAGGAAAATTCACGTCCTAGTTTGTTTTTGAATGTAGAACCTAGGACATTTATTTGGGATAATATTCCAACGCAACTTCGTCATTACACATATAATTACAATACCAAAAAAATGTACAAATGTAATTTTTTTATGCTGACCAAGATACGAATTTTTGAGAACGGTTAAAGTAGCCGAACGCTAGAAAACGACCCAGGGCCTACGGCTTATTTGACAAAGAATTTATTCAATGAATCTGAAGCACTGCTGATACTTTCAACATTTTGAGCGCATAATCAAAAATATTCATCTCTTGTACACTATATTTGAAGCTACGTTTCGGCTTCTTTAACGCAAACCGAGAAGAAAATTGTATTAAGGAAGTATGAATAAATAATAATTCAAAATATAGCAACTATCTTATTTCTTGTCCTTATCCTTTCAACACTGGCTCACGTTGAATTTTCGAGAAGATCCTTTCTTTGAGGAACTACACGGAAAAATTTAGTCGCTTCAAATTTAGGCGATTTTTTGAAGAATCTTGGACAAAGAGAAAAGTCTGAAAATGTTTCAATGACTTTGAAGAAATAATAGAAAACTATTTATGAGATGTAGAATAAAGTCGACTAATATTTAAAAACTGAGTAATAGAAAAAAAGTGGAGTAATTCTTGTGTAAAAGTATTTTACGAACTAAGCGATCGTCTCTAGGAAATACTCTAAAGGTTAGTAATATTTGAAAAAGTTTATCTAGAGTTTACATGACAATCGAGGAATTTGAAAGAGATTGGATTTAAAACGTCATTTTGTACATTGTAGTATAAAGTTGATCAGATTTTATATTATTTTAAACGGAGTTTTACATTTCTTGCTAAAGATAATTTAAGAAACGAGAAATCAAAGAAATGAGATACCTCAGCTTGTAGAACTTCATCGACATTCGCAGAAAATGAGAGGTAATACGCACCAGTGTTAACGCAGATCGTGGAAGTTTGCGAGGATGGTCCAGAATTTTTTTTTATTCACACAGATGTCGTTGTAAATGGTGAATTTAAAATCAATTTCCAAAAATGGTTGGACTCTTTCTTTGTCCAGCATTTGCAAGCATCCAAAATATTGAACGAAAATTGTTATAATTATTTTATTTTAGAATATAGGGTCAAAATATCCCAAGTGTGCCACTTTTAAATCGATAGTTCTATTTTCAATCAATTTACACAGTTTGCAATTCGTTTTTATATCACAATAACTCCCTTAAAATATTTTTGCAACATTTTTTTTTTAAGTTATTACCAATCAAAGTTCTTGATCATTCTTTTTCTCAAACGGATTACTCGCGAACGGTTCATCGAAATTTAATAATTGAGTTATGAAATTTTTTGTTACGAAGCATATTTTGTTTTACGTTTGTTTTAAACAATTAAAAATTAATTAAACTTCTCCGCCTGTGAAAGAATTCTTCCACGTTCCAATAGATTTTACATTCTGTTCTGAAAATTTTCGTGAAAAAAAAGTTTGTATTTTGCAGTAGTTCAAAAGTTATTGATTTTTTTTGTGATGGCGCTCTGACTTCCAGCGCAAGTTGAGCACGTTCAGACGCGATAGTTTAGTCCTTAAGCCCTTTTTCTGATTTAAATTAAAAATCTCAATTATTTTAAATACCAAATACTAAACTTTTTAAATTGGAAATTCATCTTTTTTGGTTAAAAATTTAACTACTAGATTGAAAGTTTGAACCGATTTGTTGAAAAAATACTTTTTTTGGTAGAAGACTAATCTTCTTAGTGGAAAATTTCACTATACTTTGTTGAAGATTGAACTATTTTATTAAGAATTCAGTTTTTGTGTTGAAGCTTCATTAATTCAGTTAAAAATTCATCTTTTCCTTGGAAAAAAAAATGTTTTGGTTGAAATTTTTTCTATTCAAAACTAATCTTTTCAATGATGATTTAACTAATCCATTTTTTGTTGAAAATACACATGCTTTCATTGAAAATTCAACTACTTGATTGAATACTTAACCACTCTCTTAAAAAACAATATTTTTGGTTGAAGATTCATTTCTTTGTTTGAGGATTTATCTATGCTTAATTGAAAATTAAGCCACCGTATTCTTTTTAATAGAAAATAATTCTTCTTGGTTGAAAATTCATCTTTTTGATCTAAAAATAACTATACCTGGCAGAAAGTTGAACCGATTAATTAAAAATTCATTTTTGTTAGGAATATTTATAATTTCAGTTTAAAATTCGTTTCATATTGTACTAAATATGATACCCACAATCATTTCATTCAAAATAATTTATTACCCAACTTTTCCCCTATTTCTTGGCTTAAAGTTGATCCACCTTATTAAAAAATTCATTTTTTGTAAATGATGCTTCATTCTTTTAATTTAAAAATCACCTATTCTGTGCGAAAGAAAACTATTTTGATGATATTTTCTTAAATTAATATTTTTAACGTAAAACTTAACCATAAACTTTTGGTAGAAATTCGATTTTTTTAGTTAATAATGGATCTATTTTGTTGAAAATTCAACTTTTTTAGTATAAAATTAATCTTGTTGCTTGAAAATTCATCTTTTTAAATAAAAAATTAACTATACCTGTAGAAAGTTGATCCACTTGATAAAAAATTCATTTTTTCATGAAGATTTATCATTTCAGTTTCAAATTCGTTTCATATTATACTTAATATGATATAATAATTTTATTTAAAATAATTAATTACCCAATTGTTCCTCTATTTCTTGGCTTAAAGTTGATCCATTTTATTAAAAACTCCATTTTTTAAAATTAATCTTTATTCTTTTAATTGAAAATTCATCTATTTTGTGGAAAAGTGCACTATTTTGATAATATTATTATTTTTCTAAATTAATCTTTTTAACGGAAAACTTAACCCTTCAACTTTTGGTTGAAAATCGATTTTTTTTAATTAATAAAAAGTGGATTTAGTTAATAAAAAGTGGATCTATTTGATTGAAAATTCACCTTTTTCATTAAAAAATTAACTACACCTGATAGAAAGTTAAACCACTTGATTAAAAATTCATTTCTTCATGAAAATTTATCATTTTATTTTAAAATTCGTTCCATATTTTACTTAATATGATACAATCATTTTATTCGAAATAATTTAGTACCTAATTGTTTCTCTATTTCGTTGCTTAAAGTTGATCCACTTTATTAAGAAATTCTTTATTTTTAATGATTCTTCATTCTTTTAATTGAAAATTCATCCATTTTGTGGAAAAGTGAACCATTATGATAATATTAGTATTTTTTTAAATTAATCTTTTTAACCAAAAACTTAACTAAGAGTGCATTTTTTACGAGCATTTATTTGATTGAAAGCGTGCAAAATAATGAAAGAAAAAATTAATTTTACTTTCGATGATAAACTTACCTTGGAAACAGAACGAAAATCACTAATATCAATGGCACAAATTTTTGTTAAAAATCACTTTTTTGCTCACTAACGGCACAACGGGTAATATATACCCCACAGTTTTACAAGGTCTAGTTTTAGCGGGTGCCCAACGTTTGCTGACGTTTGCCGCTATATACTGACCCACTTTACTTTTAGTTAGTGATGTAAATTACTGGTGGTACTCGAATTTAGTACGATTAATTTGAACTCAAAAATTTGTTGGGGTATTGTTCACTCATAGTGTCAGTTAAGGGTTGAGTACCCATAAGTATAGGTAAAGATAGCAAAGATCATATAAATTCACACAATGTGCAACCTTCAATTTTCTCTATATCTTATCGTCTATAACTGCGCCTAAGTGACGCAGATTTGGATGTTTTAACATTCTAAGAATACGCGGGGTCAATTTGAGCCATAAACAATTATTTATTGAGATTTTTTTTCAAAAATTTGAAAAAATGGGCGGTCTCTTAAGCTCTGATGATATAGTTCGAGGTACGAACTATAGTTTCAAACACTAGCTATAGTTTGCAGAGCGTTCAGTCGTATTTGAGAAGCGTTTGATCCGTGATCGAAAAAATAGATATTTTATTTGATTTTCTTTGACGTTTAGTATTAATTTTGAAAAACTAAATTTTTTGGTGTAATAATTGTACGTAAGATTTGATCCTTATAAAAAAATTTAACATCCTACTAGTAGTAAAAGGATAGAAAAATTGTAAAGAAATAATAACATATAAACTTATGCATAAACTTATACACAATATTCCTCCAATTATAAAATATTTTTATCTAAACGTTTAGAATCGTTTAGTCATCGTAAAGTGTCATACATTATAAATAAAGTTGTAGAGAGAAAACGAATATCTTACAATCTAACTACGAGTTCCATTTTTTTGTTACGATAATGACTGACCGATAATCCATCTATGTAGATATTCTGTAAAACCCAAAGCTTGCGTCACCAAGGGAATATTCATATCAAAGAGTTGAAGGAAGCAAGTCTCAATTCTTGGAGTTTCTTTGACTAGTGATAATTATTCAAAAAGGGTACTAAGTGTCAGGTCACAATGTTAAAATTGTTCCATATCTGCATAGTCACCATCGTGTGCATTCCTCTCAGAAATACCATGGATACATTATGGTCCAACAGTTTATCGAAATATATTTCAGAAGTACAGCCCTATCACACAATGCTTTTGTGTCTCGAAAATCAATCTAGATTTCAAAGTCGCATCGATGACCTAATTCTCACGATTGGAAAAGATTTTCCTCTAATCACAGTGAATCTAACAAATTCAAGCGAATTCACCCTTCCAGATCTGAAGGTGTTTCCAGCCTTTCAAAAACCACGAAGAACCACATTACTTGTTGCAATAAAGACATCTGAAGAATATGAAAAATCTTCGATTATAAAATCAGACTTGATGGCTCAGATGAATTTTGTGGTTCAATTATTAGGAGTACGAATTCGACCCAAAATTCTAATTTTACACTTATCAGTCAACAAGGTATTGGATTACGAAAATCTACTCCGCAGGATGTGGTCTCAGCAATGTTTGGACGTAAGTGTCCTTGAAGTTATGATGTTAGCATCCTCCAATCAGTTTTTCGAAGTTCGACAAGAAATTCCTTACTTACATTACTGGAATCCATTTACTGAAATCTATCACAAGAAGAAGTTTTCTTCCAAAATTAAATTCTTTCCTCAAAAACTTCACAACATGAACGATTATCAACTAAAGGTGGGAGTCTATGAACTTTTGCCTTTCAGTAAGATAACACAAAATGCTACATACGCACTGAAAGTTGAAGGACCTAGGACAGAACTACTAAAAGCGATATCAAAGGAAATAAACTTCAAGCTGGTCAACGTACTGCATCAAGCTGAAAGCCTGACCAAGGGGGGATTAGTGGATAAGTTAACTCGCCACGAACTTCAGGTTATAGGAATTGAAAAAAACCTGTGGGATCCTAGTGAAATAGCTCTGGAACGAAGCACATTTACTGGATCTACTAGAGGAACTGCATTAGTGCCAATTTTAACAAGGAACACTTCTTCTTTAACGAGCAACTTCATTGCAGCAGGTGTTTTCTTAATAAGTCTTTTCATATTGATTTGGATTGTTTCTCTCATATTGAAGTTCGATAGGCGCTTCTGGAAGTTCATATTTATTATGCAAGTAGTAATTGGCTCTCCTGTACCACAAGATCCTCAAAAACACATGGAAAGGATTCTATTTGCATCTATTCTTCTAGCCTGCATCGCTTACTCATCCTGGATTTATATAGCATTGGCAGAAATCACCTTGAACATCGGAACCGAGTTAAAAATTTTTGGAATTGACGACATGATTCGTTTAAATCTGACACCATCTCTGCCAAATATACCCGTGTATATTACTTTGAGGAACATGGTTGATGATTCTCTACAGAAATTCTTAAACAAGAGTCTTATTATCTCTACGGAAGATTGTATTGAGATGTTAAAAAAACACAAAAATGTTTCCTGCTTGATACCGAGGAACATGGAAGCAGAGATTATGAGAAAACATTTAATTGAATACAGGCAACCCTTGATGAAAGTAATGATACAAGATATGTTCACAAACATGCTATGCCTTAAATTTGAACCAGGATCACCCTATGTTGGACGATTTGATGATTTAATAATGAAGCTCCAAAACGCTGGAGTCTATAATAAGTGGCTTGCAGATGTGAAACGACGGGAATTTATAGCTCCTCTTTCAGCAAAATTCGATGGATCTGTTGAAGTAGATTGGAAACTTGTTTTTGTTTTTTTAATAGGGCATGCAGTTTCAGCTTGTGTCTTTATCATTGAAGTGATTATAGGAAAATGCACATCTTATTTTTGTTTGTGAAAGTAGAGTTAGGACACATTTTCAATTCATAATCAAAAATATTCATCTACCGTACACTAGAGTCAAAGTAACGTTTCATCTTCTTTATTGCAAACTGAGAAGACAATTATATCAAGGAAGTATAAATCAATAATGTTTCAACACATAGACACAATCTTATTTCTCGTCCTTATCCTTTCAACAGAGGGACACATTAAATTATCAACTAAGGAAACCAAGCTCTTTTCTGCAAAGAACTACTAATTAATTAATAACTTCGTAAATTAATTAATTAATAACTCAATCTTAGTTGGTACCTGAGGGCCCCGAGGCAGAAATCAAATATTGGGGTTTACTAAGTTTACAAAGTTTTTTTAATTTACGGTAATTAAACTTCAAAGAGACCTTTTAAGGCCGACTGAAAAAAATGCATTTTGTTATTGAGGTTGAAGAACGTTAGAAAATCTTTATGTTTCTTTTCAGTATAGTCACTTATTTTACTTGCAAAAAAATTATATAAGCAAAGAAACATATTTTTATTGAACAACAGTTATAATAGTTATGAACTATTTTTATTTTAAAAAATTTACTTATATAGCATTTTTTATCAAAAATGTTGCATTATGCAGGATTGTTTATTATCATCTCAAGCATAATATCGTGACTCAAGAGATTTTCATTCAACAAACAATTGCTGTAAAAAAACACTTATTTCGCATTTTCGAACATACAAAATGGGTTTAATCTGTGGAGTTTTCTTCTTTTCGTCTCACAAATAATATTATCATACAAAAGATTTCCATCTAGTTCAACATTTTACTAAGTAGTGAAATTTTTAACCTACACAGAAAATCGCCGATCCTCCAATGTACACCGAAATCGGTGTTCAATAGAGTTGCAACAAATTTGAGCCACACAGGTTCATTCGGAGAATCTAGGGGAAAAGCATCATTTATACACTGTTTTTTCTCATCCAGTGCAACGTGAAGTGTCGTCTAAAAACTGCAAGTCACCTGTCAAGATATTTTGTCGGTCGTTATTTGAGTGAAACAGATGTTAATAAGCAGTCAAGTTATAATAATAATAATTACTTAACTTTTTATTTCCTTTCATTTACCAGTGACTAAATAGTCTTGGAATAAAAATAGTACTTGGCGTGAAGTAATATCCAAATGTTAGGTTAGTCAAAACCTACTATATGACATTCAAACCACCAAAGCCGGGATGTACAAACTAAGTCGTGACCGTCTGCATCGAAATTGATGCCTGGTCGTTCGAACAAATTTCCACTAGATTTTCTGCGGAAGTTTAAAGGTGTCTTAGATATCTAACCTTGCAGTGGCTAGAGTCATACATGAAAGATAAGGTAAATATAATTGTATAATAAAAACAGAAATTTGTTTTTCGCGATGAATAGGGATGTAAATTTGCATGAAACTTTAGCCTGATGAAAAGTTTCATGAAACATTGGGAGTTTCGTGAAACATTGCAATGTTTCAAATATAGCGGCGAGAACATTCAAACTGATAAGATAAAAGCCTATTAGGTATTTTCACTTCAATAAACAGCTAACTTCACTTCGTAGATTGCTGAAGGGAAAATAAGGGGCCAAATGTATGGGATTCAATTCATTTTTGCCCTATTTTGCTAACATCTTCGTAAAAGGTAATTTTTCTATATAAGTGTAGTTAAAAAATAGTTTTTATTTTTTAATCACTATTTAATGAAATAATAATAATGATGATTAATTACAAATATATTGCAGAAATAAAGTTTTGTTCCATGCATTTGATCCATTTTTCCCCCTCAGCTTTTAACAAAGTGAAGTTAGCTGATGGTTGAAATGAAAATACCTTATTGATGCTTTCATATCCCAACTTTTTCCTGCCGGCTGATTTGATTTATTTTTCCGGCTTGTACTGTGGACCAATGATGCCAATGTTGGCACCCTGAGTTACTGCGCTTGCGTTAGGGCTGACAGCTCATTGGCCGCACTTGGCGCGCGATTCAAAATTACATTAACAAACAATTCTTGTAACTTAAGTAAATAATTATTAAAATATCCACAAGGATATATACAAATTGTGTAACTTTGATTTCAGGCAAAAAATACAACACATATATTAATAACAGTTTACTTTCAGTGAATTCCAAAGACCAAATTATATTTTACAAAAAATTCAATTCAAAAAGAAATTTCTTTGAAAAGTGATTGAAAATAATTATTTATAAGTTTTTAATATTTTGTATGTATTTTTCTTAGAATAAATATAATTATATAACCTAAAAATACATCAATTATCACGACTGCATTGTAGATATGCTTTCTTTTTTTTTTACTTCAATTGTCGTTTTGTCACGTCTCAATCGAAAAGAACAATCTGAAATTTTGTTTTAGAATTATTTAAACATTATCACTATTATATTCTGCAATTAGCTTCTATATATCAAGCTGCTGAAATATAATATGGTATTTAAAAAAATGTATCTATTAACAAATATTTTGAGAAATCTTAGTCTTTCAAATTCAATGAAAATAAACCGTTATTCATCAAATATGTGTTATAAATTTTTTTTGTCTGAAATCAAAAGTTACACAATTTGTATACATTATTGCGTATATTTTAATAATTATTTATTTAAATTACAAGAATTGTTTTTCAATGTAATTTTGTATTGCGCTTCAAAGGGTAGACAACCAGCGCTCAGCCCTAACGCACGCATGAATGAAAATTATTATCATTTTATTATTGCATTAAATAGTCTCTTAAAAAGAAAAACTATTTTTCAATTGCACTTATACAGAAAAATTACCCATGCATTTGGTCAATTGTTATCCCTTCAGTATTCAACAAAGTGAAGTGAGCTAGTGATTGAAGTGAAAATACTTTATTGTATATGCAGACGGTCATGACTAACCTAACTTTTGGAAGTTGCATTAGGAAGTTATAATTTTATTCTAAGTGACTGGTACGCCCTATTAAATGAAAGAAATTTGAAAATTAGGTAAATACTGTTTCAATTGGTTTCCTTATTAACAATTACTTCGGCTAATATCGCAAAGCGAATAGTTGCTTTGACAGGTATTCAGGTGGATGACAGTGCTGTTCAGAACTCCACAACTCTGCATGAGCCAAAATTCAGTCTCCAAATGATATTTTCCCCTAGATGCTCTCTCAAATGATCATTGGGAGCCCAATGAAATTTGAGCTGCAACAAATTTAACACCAGCGTTTTTCTGTGTAAAAACGGAAATTTTCAGACAGGAAGATTAATTTTCTAGCAAAAGATAAATTTTTGACGAAATTTATTAATTTTCACTTAATAGATGAGGTTTCAACGAAACAATTGATATTTATTTTTTTAGTTAGAATGCTTGAACGAAACTTTATCAAAAACATCTCTTTTCCTATGAGGTACCCATTCTCATCGTGACACTCGCGCTGCAAGCTAATTTTTGACAGACACTTGGAAATGTATATTTTCTGAACCACCTTATAATAAATAAAAAACGACTATCCTTTTTTCAAACATTTTTCTCTAGCTCTTTTTGTTATTCTAAGCATAAAACTTTTGTTTTCATATCATTTTTTATGAAGAAAGTAAAATATTTTAAAAGTCTTCTTTTAGATTTTTTACGTATCTCGCGTCTTTTGGCGTAACATTGGAATTTTCGATTTTATTACAAAACTATAATTTACAAATGGCATCTCTTTTTTGGGTGAACAACTTTTTTTATGATTTTATTTTCTTAACATTTGTCGTTTTTCCACGAATTTTTTATTTTTAATGTCATTTATATGATTAAAACTCAAACTAAGCATCCTATCAAAAAGTGATTCATAACAAATTTATAGTTGTTTTTCGGTAAACAGTTTTTGTTCAATCATTTTTTTGTAACTTGTGTCGTTCTTTCCAATATTTTTATACTTTTTATTTTCAATGTTATTTTTTATGACTAAAACAAAAACTACGCATCCTATGAAGAAGTGATTACTATCAAGTTTGTAGATCTTTGTCGGCATCACAAATTTTGTTTATCCATCTTTTTTTTATCTTGCATATTTTGACAACAAAGTGGACTTTTTTATTTTTCATTATTTTTTGTGCATTAAAAATATGCATGTTCGAATTTTCCAAGAAAATCCAAAAAGTTTTTATGATTATCTTGTAGGGCTTTCGAGAGTGAATTATTTCCTTCCCTTAATTTTTTTCATATCGTGCGTTGCTTGGCTTAAAATTTTGATTTTCGATTGATTTTTGAAAAATTTATAAATACTATAGCTCACATCATTTTCCTCTTATCAAAAAAAGGTATAAGGATAAATTGTTTGTCTGACTGAGTTTTACGAATAACCATGCACTAAATTTTTTAATCTAAAAAAATGGTCCCAAAAATTTGGAAAATGCTCTAACTTGTTAAATTTTGATCAAAATTGGCTGGTTAATGAACCAACACGAAGTGGTGTCAAATTTCGGACAATCCTAATCCTTTCTCAATCATAAATGACAAAAATGTAAAAATAACAATTTGGCAATATAGTCCAACTTTCAACCATGTAATTAAATTTCCAAACCAGAAAGATGAATTTTCAACTACGAAGATTGAATTTCTACTGCACAATAAGACGACTTTTCAACAAAATATATTATTTTTCAACCAAATATTTGTATTTTTAACGGAAAATTATTAAATCTCTAAAGAAGCGATCAATTTTCAAACCAAAGAGCCGCATTTTCAATAATAACAATTAATAGAACAATGATAATTCTTGTTAAATGTCAATATTTTTTATTCCAATATTATTCTTCCAAGAAGATAAGGATTTACTCCACTAAAAAGAAAAATAGTCCATGTTTAAAAATGCGATATAAATATGATTGTTTATACATACAAATTTTCTATAACGATATACTTGAGATAAAATCAAATTGTACCATGAAAAATAAAAAGTCTCTATGTTTACAAATGCAATATAAGTGAATTTCTTTATAAATATTATTCATAAGAATCAGTATAAATAATGTATTCAAACAACGTGAATGCTGTATATGTCAGTTCTATCCATTAATTTGTTTATAACAATTAAATAAATTAAGTAATTTAATCGAACACGAAAATTTCTTTTCATGAATTTACTATTTCTATGTGTTTTTGAGAAAATATCAATTCAATTTTCAACTCAAATAGCACATTAAATTTTTTTAATCATCCTAGACAGAGCTCTTAAAAATTTAAACAAGTTTAAATTAAAAAATTCACCGTGCAGGTTGGTATAATAAAATTATTATAAACTATTACTCTTCTTCATTTTGACAACTTTTTAAAATTATTTTTGTTCTATTAGGAAGGATAAATGAAATTTTAGAAATTAATAATTGAGAACTAATGTTTACACTTCTTTATAGAATTATGTATTAGAATGATCGACGTAATAGAAAACTGAAATTTAATTAATTCATCACAAGTAAACTAATAAACTTAAACTTTTCTATTTTGAAACCCTTTAAAAAATATATAATTTTTTTAGTCAATGTAGAATTTTGAAAGAGTTCTTTTTCAAACAGGTATTAAATTCGAAAAGATTTCAACGTTTTAACGTAAGAACTTTTTAATTTTAAACAAATTTAAAAATTGAAAAATATTTGAAGTGAAGAAGTAAAATAATTTTCTCTATCATTCAAATACTTTAAACTTGGAAATATATTGGATTTGGTAAGATTTCGAAATTTTGACTAAATCCCTATAATAGTGAAATTCATTCAAAACTAACAAATTGTATGAACAATATTAATACTAAACAATTATTTAGCAATGAGCCTTTTTTATACAATACTAATTTCAAAATTATAATTCTTGAAATGTTGTGTTTATAATACACTTACAAATTTTGTGCAAATCTTTAAAGATTTTTGATTATATCAAGAAATTTGAACTTGAAACGCAATTAATACGTCGTTTTGTATACAATCTATAAACAGATGAATCAATAACTCTCCACTTGTCTCGAAAAGACTTTCTCACTGACAACCTATAATTCTGCTGAAAATTAGTGCTACGCCCGTAGATAAAAAGCACCCTAAGTAGGAATAAGTATAGGATGATGGCACTAAAGGTCGAAACAATTCACACAACTAGAAATTTCCCTTAAATCATAAAATGTTAATAGCTGAAAACCGCGTAACTCTGAGTGCTCGTAAAGTTTATTTATAATAAAAAGGTAAAGACGATAAATACTGTATATCTTCCGATATAACTTAAACTTTAATTTTTAAATGTTTGATCAATATTGACTGATAATCGACCCATCTAGATGAAAACCCAAGTTTAAATCGCCAAGCAAATATTCTTGTAAAAAATTCAAACAAGAATTCTGAAAATGGGTAAATCAATAACTTACTACTTTTCTAGTAAAAGCTTTCTATTTGCCGACCTTTATAATTCTGTTAAAAATTGAAGGTGGTAATGTAATAATTCGCATAATAAATAATTTTCCCTCAACCTCAATTTTTTAAGTCTGATAAATACTGACTGATAATCCATCTAGATATTCTGCAAAGACCGATGTTTAACTCGCCAAAGGTATATTCATGTCAAAGATTTCAAATAAGCGAGTCTTAATTCATTGAATTTCTCTCACAAATGATAATTCATTAAAAAATTTTGCAAGAATCAGATTACAATGTTAAAATTATGGTGCATCTGCATTATCATCATGTGTTTTTCTCTCAGAAGTACCAATGAGGCGTTCTGGTTAACGAGTTTATCAAAGTATATATCAGAACTACAACCCCATCAGATACTTTCATTGCATCCAGCAAATCGATCCAGCTTTCATAGTGGAATTGATGATCTAATCATCACGATAAGTCAAGAAACTCCTCTAATTTCAATAAGTCTACCAAACTGGAATGAATTCGCAGATCCAAAGGTATCCTTTCAAAAACCACGAGAAAGCACATTATTTATTGCAATCAAGACGTCTAAAGATTGTGAAAAACCTTCAGTTATAAAATCCGACTTGATGGCTCAGATGAATTATGTGATTCAATTATTAGGAGAAAGAATTCGACCCAAG
The DNA here is from genome assembly GCF_010883055.1 of Belonocnema kinseyi. Classification (NCBI taxonomy): domain Eukaryota; kingdom Metazoa; phylum Arthropoda; class Insecta; order Hymenoptera; family Cynipidae; genus Belonocnema; species Belonocnema kinseyi. Next base: position 5,951,628 of record NC_046666.1, on the reverse strand, counting down.
ATACTAATTTTACACTTGTCAGCCAACAAAGCCTTCACTTACGAAAATTTACTTCGACGGATGTGGTCTAGGCAATTTTTGGACGTGAGTATCCTAGAAGTTGTGATTTCCGCATCCTCCAGTCGGTTTTTCGAAGTGCGACAAGAAATTCCTTACTTGCATCACTGGAATCCCTTCACTCATATATACACCAAAGAGAACTTTTCATCTGAAACTAATTTTTTTCCTAAGAAACTTCGCAACATGAACGGTTATGAACTGAACGCAGGAGTCTATGAACTTCTTCCTGAAATTAAGATAACACGGAATGCTACACATCCTCTGAATGTCGAAGGATCTTGGGCAGAACTGCCAAAATTGATATCAAGGAAAATCAACTTCAAACTAATCAACGTATTACATCAAGCTGGAAGTCTGGCAGAAGGGGGATTATTGGATAAGTTAACTCGCCACGAACTTCAGTTTATAGGAAGCGAAAGAAGCATGTGGGATCCTAACGGACGCACACTGGAACAAAGCACATGTACTGGAATGACTAAATATACTGCATTGGTGCCAATATTATCGAGCAATACAACTTCCTTAACAGACAACTTTATAATAGCAGGTATATTTTTGATAGGAATTTTGATATCGATTTGGATTCTTTCTCGCTTTCTGATGTTCGATAGGCGCTTCTGGAAATTCATCTACATTATACAAGTAGTACTCGGCTCTTCTGTACCACAAGATCCTCAAAAAACCTCGGAAAGGATTCTGTTTGGCTCTATTCTTCTAGCTTGCATTGCATATTCATCCTGGATTTATATGTCTTTATCAGAAGTTACCTTGAATATTCAAAAAGAGCTAGAAATTTCTGGGATGAATGAAATAATTAATTTCAATATTACACCAACTACCTCCAGTGTATCTTGGTACATGATCATTAGGAACATAGCCGATAATTCGTCTCTTAAATTCCTGGATAAGACTATTATCATGTCGACGCAAGATTGTATTGAGATGTTAAAAGAACACAAGAATGTTTCCTGTTTCGTGTCCAGAAGAGAGGGGAAAGATATTTTAAAAAAACACAGATTGGAATACAGCCAACCATTGATGAAAGTAATGGCAGAAGATTTGTTCACAGAATTACGAAGCTTGAAATTTGAACCAGGGTCACCATATGTTAAACGATTTGATGATTTAATAATGAAGATCCACGCTGCTGGGATACATCAGAGATGGTTTTCAGATCTGCAAAATTCGCACGTTATAAGTCCTCTTTCAGAAAAATTGAAAGGATCTGTTGAAGTAAATTGGAAACTTCTCTTAGTGCTCTTGATAGGTTATATAGCTTCCGTTTGTGTCTTTATTGTTGAAGTAATTATAGGAAAATTCACATACTAGTTTCTTTTTTAGAGATTGCATTGCAACAAAAATTCTTCGGAATATTGCCACAATTATTATCAATGTCACATAGCAATCTCCGCATTGCTTGTTAATAATAATTGATTTTTTATGTGCTTCATAAGAGTGGATGGTTCAGTGACACCTGTGCACCTTTTACTGCCAGTGCATTTTCCCTATCACTGACAGGTTGGTTAGTAGTATGCTAATGAATATATAAAAGCTAGTATAAACTAGAAAGTACATGATAAATTTTATGTATTGTAATTGAAGTAAAGTTTGTTAACGATTAACTAATTATGACTTGGGGAAAAACAGGATGATTTAAAAGAATCTGATTGTTCTATAAAAATGGAAATCTATCTGCTCAAATTCTAGCAGGCAATTTGTTACTACAACATCATTAAAAATGACTTTTCTAACGAATCGGAGAATCTATGCCATATCAAATGAAGCTTTTATTATTTAAAATACGCGCATGGCTATGCTTACGGACATCCTAACTTCAAATCCATTCACTGACGCCCGACTCTAGGAATACAATTTTCACAGGTTTTTGCGTCAAGAATGATCATCAAAGTTGGAGACAAGTTTAAAAAAGTATTAAAATTAACAGTAATAACGTTTTTTCATCCCAAACACGACTGATTCCCCTTAAAATTTATTTTCTTTGATCCTACCCCTGATTTTTTTACGAATTCTCTGGCCGGTTTATATTATTGCTTATAATGAATCATTGTAGAAAGCTTTGCCTACCAGACACCACTCACCGAAATACAAATTCGCTGACTGATATTTCACCTCCTTATTTTGAATTATATTTGTCTTTACAGACGACAGTGCACCGACTCGTTTATACTTACTTAGCACTCTCCTAGATTCTCAGTTACTTAAATTTGAAGAAGGTAACAGAGTAAGTTACCGAGAATGCGCGTATTTATCGAGAATTTACGAGAAATAACGAGAACATTAATTTTTTACTGTTATTTATTTTTGTTGTTGTTAAATAACGTTTATATTCAATGAAATTAAACCTAAATAGTAGTAAACATTAGGGATTAAAATTATTTTGTAGTTTTATATACAGTAAACTCCATATTTTCAGCAAATAATTTTATTGATTGATTATATAAATTCTTTCAAATATTAATTCTCTTTATTAAATTTTAATTTAGAACATGTTTCAAGTAGAATTTTACCATTCTTATGAATCAGAATTTTCCGGATTGATAAAGCTACTGCAGTCCCGCTATAGTGGCTGCCTCGGATGTACGCTGACATGGCCTTCGTACTATCTCGGGACTCTTCAAACCATAAACAATCAGGGCCGTAGGAACCATTTCTGTTGGAATTCCGTATAAAAAATGCTTTGTTTGTTTGTATTTTTGCCATTTTGATTTGATAATGTAATTATGAAATTGAACATTTTTGTGCCCGAAAATCAATCTTTATCAAAGAACTGATTTTTAAGTATGTGCGTACATATATCAGGGTGGCCATTTTAATTGAAATAAAGTTAAACAATTCGAACTCTAAAGCTGAACATTTTTTAATTTAAAATACTAAAAATAAACTATAAATTAAAGTACTCAAAAAACAACTCTTGAATTTAAAACTTTTTAAATTATTGTTCTAAAGTTTTTCAATTCCAAAATTTTGTATTCGAATGCTCAATAATTTTGACATGTAAAATGGAAGGTACGACCACTTTTTAATGAAATAAGTTTAAATAACATACAAATAAACTGCAAAATTAAGAATTTTTAACTTTTATGAATAATAAAGTTCAAAGATTCAGATACAATTCCAAAAATATTACGTTATTATTTTCAATACTCTAAATTAAAGAATCAATCGGTCAACTTTAGAATTTTATTATTTTAAGCAATTTTGAGCTGGAAACATTGGAAGTTGAAAAAGTATAATTTGCTCAATTAAACGCTTCGTAAATCAGAAGTGCAATTATTTTCATTCCAAATAGTTGAAACATGATTAAAAAGCTTTACAATTTTATTTTTAGTTCTTCGGAAATCTAGAAGTCGTTTTGAATGTTTTCAAATTTTAAATTATTTTGGAATTTGTTTCAGAACTTCTGAATATTTGAATAAATGTTAAATGATATATCTTCTTATCTAAACTTGTCAACTTCAAAAGCTTTTAATTCTTAATTGTTCAAGTCTCCAAATCTGCATTTTGAATACGCTAAATTAAAATTGTAAGCCCAGAATTAAAAATCTAAGATGGAACATTCTAAATTAAGAGTTGCGAATTACGCATTGTAAAATGAATGGTATCATAATTGAAAAATATAACATTTAAATGAATTATTTTAAATGTCCTGTTCACACTCAGTTACGTTTAAATATATTTTATAAGAAGGTTATGCAAAATCGAATCACAATTGTACGTAATTTGTAGAATCTGACAAGTTTGTTTTTCAAGTGAATGAAGTAAAGCAGCTGGCTAATGCCTAGTTAATAATTTGAAAAATATTCCCTAATAAGTTATTAAAACTCAACATAAGTGCGTTGAAAACCATTTAAACTGAAAAGTATACATATTTTTTGATGAAAAACCTCAATTCTCGTAAATTCCCGAAAATAAAATCGATTGAGAACTTACCGGTAAGTTCTTGGCGTTTCTGACGTAAGTTACTACCTTTCGAACTATATTTGCTCAGCAAATATTGCTGGCCACCCTATTGTCAGGTTTGTGCAGTTACGCATAACTATTATGTCCTACCTTTCGGATCCACCGAATAATATAAAGAATTATTCTTTGTTTGGTGGATTCCATTTCTAGTCGTAAGGTTCGCTGCTGACTGGCGTTGATTTGAAAATCAACTACCGCGGTTATTTGAATCCTTATAATAATCACAGGCGATGAAATTAAGATTCTCACAAGTTAAATGTCATTTTAAATGAATAACTTTACTCACTAAACTTTACACATTAATCCATGGGACACACACACAACAGTTAATATAAACTTTTTATTATTATTATTATTATTAAATTATATATCTAACTTCACTTAATGCTAGATATAAACTAGATTCGACGACTACACTAAGTTACGTGGAACTTATACATTTTAGATTCTACTTTCTATATCAAATATTTAATATTTAAGGTCTCGAGTGAGGCGGGTTCAATGAATATCAACGATTCAAGGATAACTGCCGTTTCTCCCCGAGTCACATGTATTTATAACCTTGCATTTTTTGATAACGTGCAAGGGTAGCATTAGAGTAGGTGTAACGAGCGGAACTGAGTTTACGCGCGAAACAGTCAAATACTTCAAATTATGAATGAAAGGGTTGACATTAAAACGTCCACTTGAAGATGAGAATTCAACGATGTCGAGTCCGTTTCCACAGTGAAGGTTTTGGAAACTCAACTCCCGCGATGAAATCTCGTTCTGAAAATCTCCTAAATTGTTTATAAATAATCAAAAGGTATTTCAATTGATTAAACAGAAACCCAAAGTGAAATAACAATGATTTTATTTCTATAAAGTGTCTCGAAATGGAATTTTGTACAAAATTCGGAATCCCGCTCAAGAACGAGTCGTGCCCGTGTACAAAAATGATCTGCCCTTTGAATTCGTCACTGGGAGCTTCGGTACCATCGCAGCGGTACTCCAACTTCCCCCACATTTCCATACATTCTTACATTATTCCTTAGCCCTCATCTCTACTCCTGCATGATCTAAATTCTCTTATCGAGTTCAACTCCTCGCATCTAACCTCCCGACCCTAATGGTTGATTGCGCAATACCTCTGCTCTTCCAAGAAAAGCCATCGAGAGCGATGAAGTTTGAACGTGACATTTTATAAACAGAGATATTGTCGAGTGCCCGGAGGTCCCTACAAAACTCAAGCAGTTCCGAGACACTCAGTCGAGATAGTTTACATTAACACCTAAGCCGTTTGATTCTACGCCGACGTTTCGTTATTAAACCTAAATTATGTGTCTTGCTGTCGAAAAGTATTACATTACAGATTTTTCCCAGAAACCCTGTCTGCTCTTAATTAAGGTATGATTATAAGTTTCTCTCTATAATTTCAATCTTGAATATACATTTGCTCACATCTTTCATCCGTCTCTCTTAATCTATTTACATAAAAAATACTTTTTCTCAGTGAAGTTATATTTTTCATGTCGATTTACCCGACTGTTGCTGGCCAATCTCTTATCTCGGTTTATATTACATTTCTTGAGTGAAATGTATTTCACTTTTGATTCTCATAATTTCGAAACAAGCCGCGCATTTCGCGTCACCGATGGTGCTGTTCATAGCCGCAGGAAAGCGAATTACATCCGGCCATTACACTTCCCTCCTTAGGAAAAAGGCACTTCCATAAAGTGTCTTTTTTCAAATTCAATGATTTCTGGAAAATTCAAGATGAAATTCGCATTCCGTATTTTATTTTCGAGAGGACTTCTTATGTCTGGAAATGTCTTGTAGCTACGTTAGTTTCGCTGCGTTACGTATAATGCTTTTTAGTGAAAAGTGGTGGAACCATGTTCACGTCCCATTCATGGACAGGAAGCTGAAAACTTTTAGCCATGTCAAGTATACACCATTCCTTAAGTAAGTATTATGATTTAGTAAAGGTAATTCTCTGATATTCGGAAGACTCCTTCAAGCAAAAATTTGGTTCTACTGACTCAAAATGGTTAAAGAATTTCCTTGAATATTAATTATACAAAATTGTTTAAATCAGTTTCCACAACAATTCAACCGTTCAGGTTGTAAAATCCGAAGCCAAAATTACTTTTAAAAAAAATGAAATTTTATTTTTTACTCATTTGCCTATTTTTGAGGTACAGATAGCATAAAGAGGTTGACAATAATAATTATACAAGGGACAATAAGAGCCTATAACACTATGAAAACGTTAATAGCACGGTGTTTAAACCAGCCTTTAAAATACCATTCAAATTCCTTATAATTTGTCTCAAAATTATTTTTCGATGTTTCTGTTTGTGCCTTAATCAAAAAAAAAAATAGTTAATAATGTGTATACTGATCTTTGATTATCATTAACCTATTACGGTTCCATCCTTTACCTAATTTGAATTGAAATTAATAATTTCAATTCACTTTGATGCAGTTACGAGTAGGTTCTATTTCTATTTCTTCCTTTGTAC
>NC_046666.1:5929598-5944983 GCF_010883055.1 Belonocnema kinseyi | reverse complement strand
TGTATTTCACTTTTGATTCTCATGATTTCGAAACAAACCGCGCATTTCGCGTCACCGATGGTGCTGTTCATAGCCGCAGGAAAGCGAATTACATCCGGTCATCACATAGGGGAGTCAAGTGCGACCTCTTGACGTTGAGCCTGACCAATAGGAGCTCGCTAACGAATGCCGTAACGTATCAAGCTGACCGCGTAGGCCCGGCGTACGTGACTTTTAATAAGGCTAAATTTTCATGTATACTATTTTATCTTATTAGGTATATGAAGCAAATTATTTTATCCTAAAATTAAAGAAAAGAGAGAGAGAGAATGTTGAAGAGTTTATACTAACACCCTAAATAACTTTAATAAGCAATTTCATAAAACAATTATTAATTTTTTATACGAATTTAAATTAACTCGTATCTTACGATAAAGAAAGTTTCTTCTTTATCAACTGAGATTATAAAATCAACGAGTTTAATCGACGGTAATACGCAAGCCGTCACAATAACCGGTGGTTTTTTACGAATTATACCTAAGTCAAGCATTTTACGTAGAAAGAAGTTAAAATACCTAGTAAATTAGGTGCCAAGATGGCGGAACTGTAGAAATGTGGATAACCTCAATTTTTCGAATTTCGGGTACGGTTATTGGTAGGATTTTTTTCCAATGCCAATATTTCTAATTAAAAAATAATTATGCCAACTAAACTCAAACATTGCAAACACAAACACACTTCAGAGTTCCATAAATTCCATGGTATGAGATTAATTTGAAACGTAAACAAGCAAATAAAAATAATCAAAATCATACAAATGTAGCGCAATGTTTTTTTTGCAACATAATATTAAAAAATGTTGCTTGTAAGCGCCTTCTGGGACACAGGTATGTAAAAAATTTTTATATATTGTTACATTTGTTCATTTAAATATTTGTAATTGGTATATTTTAATATATTTGTTTGGGATACCGGTGAATTATTCTAACCTATAAAGCCTTCGTAATTTGTCATTATTTTTCACATTTATATCTGTGTTTTTGTTATTATTTTACCGGTGTATCACAGTTATTATAATAAAATATAAATTTACCCGGTAAACTATAAATACCCCAAAAACTAAATTTTTAACCAAATAGTTGAATTTCAAACCAAGAGGATAATTTGTCTATTGAAAAAACGAATTTACAAGAAAATAAATAAGTTTTTAGTCACAGAAATGAATTTTAAATGAAAATGATAAATCTTCCAACGAACAAAATGAATTGTCAATCAAAATATTGAAGGTTTAACTAAAAAGTTGAATTTCTAACCAAAAAGATGAATTTTCTACAATGAAAATTAACTTTTGACATGATACATTAATTTTCAATCAAATAGTTCGCTTTTTGTCTAAAAACGATAACTTCGAAATCAAAAACCGACTAGACTAAGAAGAATAATTTTCTACCAAAAAAAAGGCGAAATTTCAAAGAAAACGATTAATTTTAAACCATGAAAATTAATTTTTTACAAAATACATGAATTTTTAACTAAAAAAGGATTGATTTTTAAAAATAAATGGAACATGTTAATTTTTAGTTATGAAAATTATTTTCAACCATCTAAAAATAATTTTCAACCAAATACAATATTTCAGTTTTTAACAAAACAAAAAAAATAATGTGTAACAAAAAATGCATTTTCCAGTAAATAGTTGAATTTTCAACGAAAGAAAGAAATTTTTAATAAAGAGTATCATTGTTTCACCAAAAAAGACATTTTTAATAAAAATGATGAATCTTTTACCTAAGAAAATGAATTTTCAGCTACGAACCTTAATCTTTTACCAAAAAATTACCCTTGAACAAAATATATCAATGCTTAACCAAACATTAAATTTTCAAATACAAAAGATCATTTTTTAACTAAATTTCGAATAATTAAATTTACATTAAAAAATTTATTTTTCAATCAAACAAGGAACGAGTTTTCAATCAAATATTGTAACCAAGAAGATTAATTTTCCACAAAAACACTAATTTTAACAAAATACAAGAGTGATATAAAAGAGATATTTCGGGTTCCAATGGTGTACAAAATTACAAATTTTTGCCGAGGTTTCGTGAAAATTTTCTATATAACTTTTAATTATACAATGGAATAGTTTTTTTTCTTAATATTTCTATTTTCATATATTTCATATAATTTTAATATGTTAACATTTTATGTTATCTTCTTCTTCATTTTATTCTTCAAAATTGTAAATTTATTGTTAAATTTTCTTTGAAACTCGCACGCTTTTCTTCATTTCTAGTTCCGGTTTAATCGTAGTCAATCAAAACAGTGGGAAGTTGTGACAGAACTCTCTCCTGATTGTTGCCGCGAAAGCGGAATCGGATGTTTTGAAATTGGCACGACTTTTAAGTCGAATTTAATGTTCAGGCACTGAGAAAATAGTAAATAAATATAATAAAAATAATAAGATAGGTTTAATAATGAAGAATGTTTGAAATGTGAAAAATCTTTTTTTATACATACTTTTAAAAAAGTACTATTATTTAAGACTACTTGATAAAGGCTGTAACATCTAATGGATAGTAAGTAGAATAACAATAATAATTATTTAGATTTGTTCATTGAGAATTATTAAAATGTAGAAATTAATTTTCGTAATGATATAAATTTTTACAATATTAATTAATTAATTGGCTAAATCAAATTTTATATTACAAATTTTCAATTTTTACGAACAAAATTAAAATGAGACAAAACATGGGCAAAAATTTATAATTGTATTGTTTGTGAAGTAAAGTAAAGAAATTGAATTTTGAGGTTGTGGCTTTTTACTCAACACCTTTTGATTATATTATTTCGAATAAAAATAAATTGAATTCATTCATAGAGAAGACCAAAATAAAGATCACATTAAAGTAATATTTTTCAAAACAGAGTTGAGAAATCAGAATTAAAAGAAGTATTCTTATGAGGTTAAAAACCATTTTTCACAATAGGTGTGTGTAATGTTTTTTTAGTCTTAAAAACTTTTTTTTAAATAAGTCTTTATTTGAGAACAATAGGTAAAACGTAAGAGAGGATTTATGATAAAAATAAAATGTAAATTACATGAATAAAGTAGAAAAGTTTTAACTGCTGATTTGTTGGGATTATATTTTATTTAAAATTTGTCTAATTACACAATAAGTATCACAGAGAATTCATGCTGCAGGAGAACGTTCATTTGAAATTAAATAAAAATGTATATACATTATACTATAAAAGTAATAATGGAAGATAAATTACAGTTAAAAAAAAAAGATAGTTTGTTTTTCTTTCAAATTCAGAACTCTAAGAACTTAAATTGTTATTTGTAAGTTATGTGCATAGCCATGCTTTTGCTAGCATATTTGTTTTTAATGTCTTTATATTCTTCATCAAAAAAGCTTATTTTCAAAACAAACACTACACGAAAATATATAATGACTTATAACCTTTTCTTAAAATTACTTCAAATGTTTCGCGCTTCGTTACATGTTTTCGATTCCGGTTTCTCGTCGACTGATGGAGGGCGTAACGTGATCCAAGCACGAAGGAATAATAAGGAGACCCAACTGCCAGTGGGAAAGGGGGGCGCACACACATTTGCATAGCGAATGAGCACAAGGCGCAACGCACAAGAGAACACGGTTCAACGCACACGCACCTGCATAGCTACTTCCTATGCATGGAGCTTTAGCGGGCTACTCGTTCCGTAATCTCAAAGTGTGAAGTGATTGCTGTGAATTTTGAAGTGTTTTTTTTTAGATTTACAACAGGTTCACCAAAACGGAAATGTTTCTCAGAATATATTTACACAGCCAAACATTACGGAAAATCAGTTCCTGCAATTTTCATAAAAAATAATGATTTACTTTTATCACAAACGAAATACACATAAATTTTAATTGTGGCAAAATCAATCAATCTTAAACCTTCAAACTTTGGCTCTCTCAAGAAGCCTAAGCCTAAACGAAGATTTTTGTCTTTGCTCCATATCTTTTTACATAACAAAACTTGCAGAACAACTTTCTGTGTATTCTCCATAAAAAACAATGGTTTACTGTTATCGTAAACGAAATAAACAGAAACATTAATTGTGTAAAAATCATTCAATTTTAAACCTTCAAACGTTTGCTCTCTCAAGAAGCCTAAACCTAAACGAAGATTTTTGTCTTTGCTCCAAATCTTTTTACACAACAAAAATTTTGGAACAACTTTCCATATATTCTTCATAAAAAGCAATGATTTACTTTTATCGTAAACGAAATGCAAGGAAATTGTATTTATATCAAAGTGAATGATTTTTAGACAATTAAAATTTCTATGAATTTCGTTTATGATAAAAGTAAATCATTGTTTTGAATGAAAATTACATAAACTTTTGTGCTATAATTTTTAGTTGTGTAAATACATTTTGAGCAAAGACAAATATTCATTTATAAAGTTTCAAACATACATTTAATCATATTCTTTACAGGAAGTCCAGCCATTTTTTATCTTTTATTTCTAAACTTTCACTTTCAAAACTAAAACAGACTTCCAAAACGAACGATGCGACGTGCGACACATTTAAATGAAACGAAGCGACGCGCAAGATATTTCTGATTAGAAATTTGAAGATCGTCTGCTCGATGCGGTTGTAGATTGCACAATACGGCTGCAGACGGCATGAAAGTTCAACGTTCCGAACTTTTCGACGCCTTCCGCGCCATGCTGTGTGGGAATCGCAGCGATTGAAATGGAGGCCTGTGATTGGTCTAGAACCTTTTGCACCATGCGTTGTCCGCTGTGCAATTGTGTGTGCGTCCCGCTGAAGCCTTTCGAAATTGGCAATAGACACATTACCGTAAGTGGTAGGCACATTACAGGAAGTTCTTATATTTTCGTGCGCAGGTGCGCATTTGTCCTCTTTCTATAGATGAAAAGGTGTGCGAGTGAGAAATTTTATCAAATTGACGCAATCTTTGGCAACTAGATCGATTGTATTTTTAATTATACAGGTTTTTCCACGATAAAAAATGTTTGGAAGTGTTAGAAAAAAAAACAGTATTCTTCATTCCAACGTACGATTTCAAAAATAATAATCTACTACAATTTCAAGATTTCATGATCAAACAATTTCATTATAGTCTACATACTTACCACTTTTATAATGCACTCTTTTAACTTTACAAGTCTTAACGCTGAAGTCCTTCACTTAACCAGATCAATAGACACTTTAATAATTTAAATAATTACAACTTGCAATTGAAAAAATTTTGCCACTTGCATCAAAACAAACGAACATAACCTATGTAACTTACGTCAATTTGAAAAACTTTCTCACTCGCACACTTTTCCATTTATAGGAAGAGGACAATTGCGCACCTGCGCACGAAAATTTCAGATCTTCATGTAATGTCCAACCACTTACGGTAATATTTCTATTGCCAAGTGGCGAAACGAAGTTAGACCTTATTATTCCTTCGTGGATCCAAGTCTTCCAGTTTCCCTAGAGGAACTCTATCTAGGGAGAGTTGAGACACGTTTCCGCCTCCAATAGTGACTTCTGAACCAGAACTTTGATATTTTCATGGGGCTTTAAAAGTTTGAACAGTTTTATTTTTTATTAATTCGCTGTTTATTAAAATTTTGAAGTTTATGTCTTTCACAGTGAATATTATTTTTTCCTGACCTTATTAACTAACTTTCCTAATTATTTATAATGCACATCAAAACGCATAAAAATTTAACTAGTTCCGGTTAGAGATCTTCTAGGTAGAGTTCAGTCAAACTTCCCACTGTTTTGATTAGCTAAGATTAAACCGGAACCATAAGTGTTGAAAAGCACGCGATTTTCAAACAAAATTTTATAATAAATTTACAATTTTGAGGAATAAAATTAGAAAGAAGATAACATCAAATATAAACATATCAAAACTGTATGTAATATATGAAAATATAAATATTGAAAAAAAAACTATTTTACTGTGTGTTTAAAAGTTAGATTTGTTAGTTCAATTTAACTGTTTCATTTTTAGTACAAAATTTATCTTTTTTAGCAGAACATTCTTTTATTTTGTTAAAGTTAGTATTTTGGAAGAAAATAATCTTCTTGGTTACAATATTTTGTTCAAAACTCATTCTTTGTTTGATTTAATTTTTTTTTAAGGCAAATTTAATTATTCGATATTCGGTTGCAAAGTGACCTTTTGTAGTTAAAAATTCAATTGTTTAGTTAAAAATTGAGGTGTTTTGTCCAAAGTTAATTTTTTTGGTAAAAGATTAACGTTCGTAGTTGAAACTTCATTTCCTTGGGTGAAATATTCATGATTTTTATTTAAAATTTATGTTTTTGGTTAAAAATTAATTCATTTTGTTAAAACTTTGTCTTGTTTGTTTGAAAACATTTTTTTCACTAAATTTTGAACTATTCTATGTTTGCTTTCATATATTCATTTAAAAAATTCAACTATTTTATTGAAAATTCATACATATATTTAGTTGGAAAGGCGTCTTTTTTGGAAAAACATTAATACCCTTGTTTAAAAATGTATTTCTGTTGTTGAAAATTTATTTTTTGGATACAAATTATTATTATTTTTTGTTGTTAAAAACTGAACTATTTTGTTGAAAATTCTTCCTTTGTTGGTTGGAAATAATTTCGATAACTGAAAATTAACATATTCACTTTTTAGTAGAAAATTGATATTATTTAATTGAAAATTCAACTATTTAAAAAAAAGCCATGTATTTTGTAGAAAATTAATGTTTGTGGTAGAAAATTCATCTTTTTTGTTGAAAGTGCGTCTTCTTTTGGTAATAATTTAATTTTTTTAGTCTATTCCATTTTCGGTTTAAGAATGATATTTTGGGAATGATATCTTTTGGGCTTAAAATTCATCTATTTTGTTATAAATTCAACTTTTAAGTTGAAAAAGTTAACATTTTGATTAAAAATTCATTTTTTTTGTAGACAGTTTTTCAATATTTATATATTTTAGTTTAAAATTAGACTATTTCGTTGAAAATTCCTTATTTTCGATTAAAAATTAATTTCTTTACTAAAGAAATATACCATTTCACCTTTGGTTCAAAGTATAAAATTTACCTTATTTGTAGTTGAAAATTTGACTTCCCTTGTAGAAAATCAATTTTTTTAGTTGAAAATTAATTTTCTTAAATGAAAAAATAACTTCCTTTTTTGGTTGAAAATTTATCTTTTTTAGTAAAAAAATGCATGTATTTTGTTGAAAAATGGTCTTTTTTATGAAAAAAATGGTTTTTGGTTAAAAATTCCCCTATTTGGTCAAAAGTAATTTTTTGTTGAGGATTCGACATTTTAATTACAACAAGACTTATGAGTGAATTGCCATTTAAACATGAACACATATCAAAATTTCGCGCCCTTTATGAGGACTTCTGGTTCCGGAATAATCACGATGCGCAGTGACAAGTTGGTGTGAGTTGTGTCTACCAGCCCCATGCATCGCCCCCACTTTTCTGTTTTCTTACGATCCGGAGGGGAATGGTCGATTAAACTAATGCAACAGATGGCGCTACAAAAAGTAGGTCTGTCTTTTTCAATGAATTGCATTAAGAAAAAGCAAAAATAATTAAAAACGTGATGCTGTTTGCAAATAAACAAAAAAAAAAGATGAAAAATAAGTCTAACTAAAGACCTCAAGGACAAAAATATTAAAAACATATACATGATCAGAAGAATAATAAAAAATATATGACGTATATTGTATATTGAGGGAATAATTTGGTGGGAAGTTAATAAAAATACTAATAAATGATCAAGTCTATTTAATATTATTTAATATAATGTATATACTTATTTAAATTAAACCGAATATCATATATAGATTTATAAAGTGCAATCATTTATTTGTTTTTTAATGTTGAAAGCTTTTTTCTCACTGTATTCAACCCCTAATAATTTTATTAAAAAATTTTTATTCAAAGACGATTTTGAATTAAATAGTTAATTATATTATTGCAAACCTCATTCCTAAAATGAACACATTATAAACTATCAAACTCTATAAGCAGACGAACCGTCCTCATGACGGACAGTAGGAGGAAATCCACTCTTTTCGTTTAGCTTGACGCTCCGAACTTTTGCCTTCTCTATTTGTTTATTAATAATTTTTTCAATCAAAACATGGAAAAACTGAAATTTTTTACATAAAAATTATTTACGCTTTGATAACTGATCAGGAAAACTTCATATTGTCTAAAATTAATGTTTAGGGACTCATGAAATACAAATAATTTGTTTATCATTCCATTTATTTGTTGGAAACAAATTTGATAAACAAATTAACAAATAGTCTTATTATCGGTAAAAATTTTGTTTTGCTAAAAGAACTTCACATTAATTTAGGAATGACATTTAGAAACAAAAATAATTAAAAAGTTTATAATAACTATTGTTATAAACAATTCTTCCGGCAAAATATTAGACTTTGAGATTTTTCAAATTATTATTTCCTTCAAGCGCCAGAAAGACTTCAGGTATTCCTTAAAACGATAAATATTTAATAATATTTTATAAAATATAACAATTTAAATTTTTGTAAACACATTAGATAAACAAATTCAAAATTTTGGTCCTTTCGCATAGAAATTTTTTTACATCGGAACAAAGCAGATACATGGACTTTATTACCTCCTCTTTCATTTCTCAAACTTTCAGAGCGATACCTCATTTCGTTTAGACGTAAGTTGGGAAAGAAAAATCGAAGACCAGGTTTGGTCACGTGACCCTCTCGTCGCATGACCGACTTTTTCTATTTTTAATAATTAGTAATAGTAACTCTTATTTTTTCATTTTTTTTATTTGGAAACAGCATCAAGTTTTTAATTATTTTTGCTTTTCCTTAATGTAATTCAATGAAAAAGTCAGACCTACTTTTTGTGGCGCCATCTGTTGGATTAGTTTGACCGACATTTCCCCTCCGGATCGTAAGGAAACTACTGCTACATTCACGGTCCAGACAGGGGGCTGGTCTCTACTCTACCTAGAGGACCTCTAGTTCCGATAAGGTACTATACTAGATGAGAATATGCAACCGCCATTGTGGTTTCCCGCCAAATTCAAAATCGCTAACTTGATATCGAATTTTTAAGAGATGAATTTTGATCTAAAACCTAATGAAATAGCAGTGAGTAACAGAATTAAAACGAAGTAAGCTGTAATATTTGAAGATAATAATATTATTAGAAATATGAATCTTTTTAAACTTTATAATGTAATGATCAATTGAAAAGAAAAACTGGCAAATTATTTTACTTACCGATAACACGTTGATTTTAAATTATATATTATTCGAAATTTATATAAAAATGCATACATGTAGTAAATAACATGTTTTTATTCAATTGAAAAAACATTTTTTAACTTTCAGTTATAGTTCCCTGAAACCTAATTTCTAGATCACGTTCGATATGAAGTCGTTATTTGAGTTGGTTAAAATGAACCCTAGTTTTGGTATAGCGGCGCTAATCAGATTTGGAGTACCCCTTGTCTCAACTCTATTAAACCCTATTTTACCGAGCCCTGTCCATCTCTACATATTTCAGATTTTAACTTGACCCCCCAACTGTCCTAAGTTGATTAGTTCCTAATATCTCCAGCGCGGCGCTAGTTGTCCCATCATTCCCTGCTTTTACATAGACAGCAATGTGGGACTAAATCACTTTTTTAATTTTGTAGTAAACAAAATGTTATTTCCATGCAAAAAAGTTCTTGAAATTAAAAAAATGTTATTCATTTAACATTTCAAATTACTTTTCCAATCATTTTATATGAATACTAAAGACAAAATATGATTTATATGGTCGTACAATAATCCTGGCAAAGTGGAATATATCTTAGATTTGGATTTGAATAAAAAGTAAAGTATGATTTTTAAAGTGTATTGTTGAAAACAAATTAAGAATATTGATAATGGAATGTAAAAAAACCCGGAGATAAAATTTGAATAGTACTAAGTTTAAACTTACCATGTGAATACTCTCGCTTATCAATATATAATGCATATAATGTATGTATAATTAAATTGAACTAAATTTACATTTAAAACCATTTTATTTAATAATCATTGAAAAATAAAAAAAAATAAAATTCTTTAATTGCTCTCTTTTATCATTATATCCTTTTAAGTCTTTAAAGCAAAGATGTTAAAACATTGATTATATTTATATCTTGGACGTTTTATAACATTATAATTTATATTTGTTCCTCTGAAAAATAGTTTTTTTCTCAACAAGTGGAATTATTGAATAAACTATTTTTAATGTTCTTTACATATTTTTATGCTATATGTTCATGAATAAAAATATAATTTAATTTAATTACATTTTTCTCATTATATTCAATAGTGTAAGTACTCGCTAAACTCTCAAATATTAAGTTTGAACTTGTATACTATTAAAACTTTTTTCACAAGACTATTTATATATTTTATTGATATAAATATTATTTACTGCGTTTTCAGATATAAAAAGAAATATATTTAACTTTTTATTCAAATTAAAATTTAATATTCCACTTTACCAAGCTTATTTGGTGACGTTTTAATTCATATTTTCCATTAGCATTTATATACATCGTTTGGAAAATTGTTTTGAAATATAAAATGTGTAACATTCTTTTCATTTCAATATTTTTTTTTTACGAAAATAGAATTTTATTTATTAAAAAAATTTTTAAAAGTGGCCTGCTCCCATTGCTTACAATGCAAAAACAGGGAGTGATGGGACAACTAGCGCCGCGTTGAAGATATTAGGAACTAACCAACTTAGGACACTGTGACGGCTTGCGTATTGCCGTCGATTAAACTCGTTGATTTTATAATCTCAGTCGATAAAAAAGATGCCTAAAGATGTTAGGGATTTATACGGAATCGGGGTACCCAGTCCCCAATAACTCTGTTGAGGTAGATACTGATGTCCTATTCAGACCTACTCTCATCGGTTCCAGTATGGTCAACGAGCATCTGCCTGAAAATATCAGGAGTTATCCTGCTCCTCTGATAAAAGAAGGGGCCGATGATCAGGAGATCGGCTCTATTACAGGCACCAACTCTTTTGTTGGTGAAGCCCTCACTTTAAGATTGAGTGAGGATGGTTGCGGACGGGCTATTCCTATCTCAGAGAAAAGTTCCATTCAAATTAGTAAAGTAACTCATATAGA
Source organism: Belonocnema kinseyi (assembly GCF_010883055.1). Lineage (NCBI taxonomy): Eukaryota > Metazoa > Arthropoda > Insecta > Hymenoptera > Cynipidae > Belonocnema > Belonocnema kinseyi. The sequence goes on along the minus strand of NC_046666.1, from coordinate 5,933,801 downwards.
ATCTAATCCTCAAATAAAAGGTATCTGTTGCTTGTCATATTCCAAAGATAAAATAATTATGGGTAAAAGAAACATTGCTTATTTTGTGTCCTCTGATGAACTTTTAAAATACGAAAATAATGAGGAATTAACCAAAAATCAGTTATTTGATATAGGAAGTTTTAAAAAGGAACAACCAAAGTTAGGCAATACCGTGGTTTACTCTAAAAATATAGGTATATCTTCCGTATGGTCGTTATAAATAAAAAAGATGATAAGGTATGCCTGAATTCTATTTTTAGTGCTATACTGGCTTTAAAGACAGCCATGAAAACATTAAATGTCAAATGTGTCAAAACCTCAAATAAAGGAAATCAACTCGATTTTATTTCTTGGATTTCAATTGAACAAACTTTAAAAACAACATTTTAAAAACTCCCCAACTTGCACTTTCATTTAACACACTCTTACACTGTGTGTGACCACTAGTAAGAAAACAAGGGATTACACCTTTTTTTTATATTAAAAAAAGGGCCATTTTCAAAACTAGCCCTTTTAACAACACGTGTTAACAGACTGTTGACAGTTTTCTTAGCCTTCATTACTTGCCCCTATCCCCGCGCTCCTCTTCTCGGTCATACACCATGGAACTTGAATCTAGAGAGAGCCGACCTTCAATACCGTCATGTTTAATGAATTCAAATTTCGTCATATTACAATTCCATGATAATCTTGTCAAAAAAATATAAGGAAATTCTCAGTAATATAAAAGTTGTTTCTATTATTGAATAATAAAACAACTTTTAAAATAAGGAATAAGGAGTGACGGCTTGCGTATTGCCGTCGATTAAACTCGTTGATTTTATAATCTCAGTCGATAAAGAAGAAACTTTCTTTATTGTTGGATACGAATTAATTTAAATTCGTATAAAAAATTAATAATTGTTTTATGAAATTGCTTATTAAAGTTATTTAGGGTGTTAGTATAAATTCTTCAACATTCTCTCTCTCTTCTTCTTTAATTTTAGGATAAAATAATTTGCTTAATATACCGAATAAGATAAAATGGTATTCATGAAAATGTAGTCTTATTAAAAGTCACGTACGCCGGGGCCTACGTGCTCAGCTTAATACGTTCCGGCATTCGTTAGCGGGCTCCTATTGGTCAGGCTCAACGTCAAGGGTTTGCACTTGACTTCCCTACTCTAATGCTACCCTTGCACGTAATCCAAAAATGCAAGGTTATAAATATATGTGACTCGGGGAGGAACGGCAGATATCCTTCAATCGTTGATATTCATTGAACCCGCGTCACTCGAGATCTTAAATATTAAATATTTGATATAGAAAGTAGAATTTAAAATGTATAAGTTCCGCGTAACTTAGTGTAGTCGTCGAATCTAGTTTATATCTAACATTAAGTGAAGTTAGATATAGAATTTAATAATAATAATGATAATAACAAGTTTATATTAACTGTTGTGTGTGTGTCCCATGGATTAATGTGTAAAGTTTAGTGAATAAAGTTATTCATTCAAAATGACATTTAACTTGTGAGAATCTTAATTTCATCGCCTGTGATTATTATAAGGATTCAAATAACCGCGGTAGTTAATTTTCAAATCAACGCCAGTCAGCAGCAAACCTTACGACTAGAAAAGGAATCCACCAATCAAAGAATAATTCTTTATATTATTCGGTGGATCCGAAAGGTAGGACGAAACAGACACTAAGGGATCGCCATTTTGTTTTCAGACGCACAGGGCTGATTTTACCCTATTGAACAGATGTCGCTAGCGGTGTTTTCTCGTTTAATCGTGGCGCGGAAATCGTCGAAAGTCGGGGCCAGCAGTTGCGCGTGGTCTGTGTTTCGAAGATGGCGGATGTAGAAGACCGAACAAAGGAAGATTCTGCCGTGGCGTCAAAAGAAACGATGGTGAACCAAGAAAAACGAGAGAACAGTCTAACAAATGGTGGCAAGGGCTCTGGGGATGATGCGGACAGCCTTGAGGAACTGCCTCTGGATATTGGCGAGCATTACTTAGTCCGCAGATCCGACGATTCATGGCGTGAGTTAAATCCGTTTGAGTAAGCCGTTTCGGCATTCATTTCGTCTTTACCCTCTCCTCTCCTCTCCTAACCTCATCACTCGGATATCCTCGACCATTTCCGTTGCAGATCGCTTTTTCAAGTTCCTCTATTTATTTATCTTGTACAAACAAGTTTAATGCTTTTTGTCGACGAGTTTCGCAAAATTCTATAGTGCTCCAGAATATCAATTAAAAATTCAAATCAATGTCCAGGAATTTCTCGAGATAATAAAATTATGCAATCAGTTCGTAAATGATGTAAGATATCCGAGGTGTGACATATTTATGGTTTGGAAAATAATATTGTACTAGTATGCGCGCGCGGAAAACATTTAATTGCTAATTAACATTCAAATATAAAACAAATTTACTGTGATTCCAGTTTTACATTTTCAAGTTTAATCCCATTTTTTGAATTCCTTTTTTATCTATTTTTCTTTCAGAAATTTTTTTCAGGACATTTTTTTTAAAGGCGGATCTTTTTTTTTAAATTACAATAGGAGCCTTTTATGTTTGTTGTCAAAATTTGGTCTTTGGGTCCTTGGGTTTATTTTCTTGAATTATATACATTTAAAGACCTAAACAATTAAAAATTAGAAGCGCTTCTAATTGAAGATTTTTTATAATAAACATTTTTAGTTGATAAACTGTGAATATAAATTAATTAATGATTTTGAAAATTGAATTGTACTTAAAGATTTAAGAAATAAGTAATATTGGTTTTAAACTTTATATACCTATTTTTAATTTTAATGTAACTTCAAAATGTATTCATAATTAAAGGCTTTTATTGAATTTCAAATATTATTTCAGTCTTAAATATTCCATTTTAAACCATTTAATTCGAAATTTTTTTAATTAAGGAAAAGAACACTTCACTAATGTTTAGAAATATTAATTAAAAATTAAAAATGATTTCAAATAATTTTTTTTAAAGTTTCTACGTGTATTGGCAAAATCTGGCCAAAATCTTTATGAAAGCGGTTTAATTTAAAACGAAATATAGATTTGGCAGATTCAAACAACAAATTTAGAAGCTTTTTAAGAATTTTGAAGGTTTCGGAAAAAATGTTTCCTAGGAAATTCACAAATGATTTTTTATTTTGAAAAACTAATTTTAAGAGAAGATTTTAAGATTTATAAAATTACCAAAAATCAATGTGGAAGATTGTGAAAAAGTTTCTTTAATTTGGCAGGGATTAAAAAAAAGTTGGGAAAAATTTGAATCATTTTAAAAGATGTTTAGAAGTTGTGAACAAAAATTCAAAAATAATTTACTGTTTCAAAAAATGTAAAACAACATGTAGATTTTTAAATACATTGAAATAATATTTTTAAATATTTTAAGGATTTTTAAACCATTTAAAATAAAATGAATTTAACTTTATTTTAAGAAGTGTTCTGATTTTATTTTTAAAAATGTAACCGGTCGATTTTTAATGTTTCTAACTTAAAATTGCTTAAAATGGTATAATTTTGAAATGATATACGTTATCATTTCAAAATTATACCATAAATATGATATCAGGGATTTAAAAGAATTCATAATATTTGCAGCAATTCCGGAAATTTAGAGAATTTATTTATTTTTCAGGGATTACCAAGCATTTAGGAATTTTAGGGGTTTCTAGAAATTTAGAGAATTAAAGGATTTCAGACAATTGAAAAATTTTCCAAAATTTATATAATTCGAGGAATTCAGAATATTCAAAAAATTCAGGGATTTCAGAGCATTAAAGGAATTTGATAAATTTAGAAAATTAGAAGGATCGAAGGAGTTCAGAGAATTCTAAGAATTTCAGAATATTTCGGGAATTTAGAGAATTTTAGGAATTCACAGTATTTCAGAATTTCAGATCATTCCCAATATTCCAAGAATTCACAGAAGTCGAGGAATTCAATATTTGGGAATTTAAAGTTCGGAGAATTTTACGAATTCCAGGAATTCAGAATATTCAAGGATTCTACACCTTCAGGAATTTCGAATATTTAAGTTTTTCAGAAAATTCAGCGATTTCAGTTAATTTAGGGTAACGGGGAGGGTCGGTAAGGCCGGTTTTTGGCCTAATTTATTTTTGGACCAAAAAATCTGAAAAAATCATGGTAGTATCTTATAAGTATCCCGAGTCGATTG
>NC_046666.1:5921927-5929498 GCF_010883055.1 Belonocnema kinseyi | reverse complement strand
GCCGGTTTTTGGCCTAATTTATTTTTGGACCAAAAAATCTGAAAAAATCATGGTAGTATCTTATAAGTATCCCGAGTCGATTGCACGCTACACGGACTACCCCCCAGCCACCCCCACCCGCCTACAAATATAGGAAACACCACGCTTCAGGTTCAAGGTCATTTGAAGGTCAAATCGAGAAAAAACTGTAAAAAAATATTAAAAAATATGTTATAGGTTTTTGAGGTCGCTGATTACGAATCTGGTGTCCGCTGACCTTTATCGCGTCAGGTTCAAGGTCATGGGAATGACATTTTTTTATTTTTTCAGCGTTTTTTATCGATTTGACTTTCAAATGACTTTGAACCTGACGCGATAAAGGTCAGCGGACACCAGGTTCATAACCAGCGACCCCAAAAACCTATAAAATATTTTTTTTAATTTTTTTACTGGTTTTTTTCGATTTGACCTTCAAATGACCTTGAACCTGAAGCGATAAGAGTTCAACGGATGCCAGATTCGTAATTAGCGACTCCAAAAACCTATAACGTATTTTTTTGGAGTTTTTTTACCGTTTTCTCTCGATTTGACCTTCCAATGACCTTGAACCTGACGCGATAAAAGTCAAAGGACGCCAGATTTGTATTCGGCGACCCCGAAAAGGTCGTTTAGCGTGCAATCGACTCGGGATACTTATAAGATACTACCATGATTTTTTCAGATTTTTTGGTCCCAAAATAAATTAGGCCAAAAACCGGCCTTACCGACCCTCCCCCTTTAAAGAAGAAAGCTTTTTTTTTTTAATTTCAATATAGAATTGGGTGACAAAGATTCTTAGTTTGTAAGAGGAGCTTTATACTACTTCATTGAACTATTTTGTTGAAAATTTGATTCCTTTTCGATTTATAAACTATTTTTTTTTTTTTAATTGAAAATTTGACTTCTATTTTATTTGTTGAAATAATTAGTTTTTTATTAAAAACCACAATCTTCTTTGGTTGAAACATCAACTACATTTTTCGTGCAGAATGAATTTTTTTTTAATGAAAATTCAATTTAAAAAATGTAATTCAAATAAAATTTAACTATCCCAGATAAAATTTTTGATATTTTGTGCAATTTTTGTTAAAAATTAATTTGTTTAAACTTTAGATGTAACTTCCAGAAGAATATTTTTTTTAGTTGAAAATTTGTTTCATTTAATTGAATTTGATTGAAAGCTCAATTATTCTAGTTAAATATTCATCATTTTCGTTGAAAATTCCTTTTTTTTTTTAGAATTGAACGATTCCGGTTGAATATTTATCATTTTGGTTTAAATAATTCATCTTGTTGTAAATGTAATCTTTTTTTGGAAATTAGTTCTTTTTTGTGTCAAATTATTATTTTTTTTAACTGAAAATGTAACTTCTAATTGAATATTCCATGATTTTAGTTTTAAAAAAAGCATTCTCTTTGGTTGCGAATTATCCTTTTTTGGGTAAAATTCAAGTATTTTGTTGAAAAAGTCGTTTGTAAGTCAACTTATTAAATTTTTATGTATAAATAAGAATTGAGCCCCTATTATTCTTAGAACAAATCGAGTAAGTTGAAGAAATATTTAGAAGTTTTGAAAAAATTCAAAATTAATTAAAAATTTGAAATTATTTCAAATAATTTAAACGAAGTGTCTACGTGTACCGATAAAGCCCGGCTATTAATACCAAAACTGATTTTTTTTCATTATTTGAAATTCGAATAATTTTATTAGATATTTAGACGTTGTGAAAAACTTTTAATAATATTTTTGAATTCGGAAAAAATTTCAACAACATGTAGATGTCTCAAGATCTTCAAATAGAATTTTGAAGCATTTTAGGGATTTTTCAACTATTTAAAATTAAAATAATTAAACAAAACATAATTCAGAATAATAACAAAATTCGGAATTGGAACAGGAAATTTTTCCAAAGAATTATAATTTTGAATTGAAGGGAATTTTACAAAAATTCTAATTCTTTTTGGAAACGGATTTGAAGAAGGAATTTTCAATTTCCAACGAATTCTGAGTTGGAACTGGAATTTATCCAGGAGAATAGCAATTCTCAATGGAAAATTGAATTTTTTCGACAAAATTATTTTCCTGTCTTAAAACAAGGTATTTTCGAAAAAAATTAAATCACGAATTGGAACAAGGAATTTTTTCAAAAAGTTATAATACTTGAAATTAGTTGAAATGGAAAATTTTCGAAAAGAATTAAAATTCTGGATTTAAACAGAGAATTTTTCAAAAAGAATTTAGATTTCGGATTTAAATAGGGAAATTTCAATTTTTGAAAATTGATCAAAGTTTAAGATTTGTAAAACGTTTAACAACGTTTAAACTTCAATTTGCCAAATTTAAAATTCAGAACTGAGAACTTTTTTCTTTTACAAAAGCAATTATTTTCCTGTCTTAAAACAAGGTATTTTCGAAAAAAATTAAATCACGAATTGGAACAAGGAATTTTTTCAAAAAGTTATAATACTTGAAATTAGTTGAAATGGAAAATTTTCGAAAAGAATTAAAATTCTGGATTTAAACAGAGAATTTTTCAAAAAGAATTTAGATTTCGGATTTAAATAGGGAAATTTCAATTTTTGAAAATTGATCAAAGTTTAAAATTTGTAAAACGTTTAACAATGTTTAAACTTCAATTTGCCAAATTTAAAATTCAGAACTGAGAAATTTTTTCTTTTACAAAAACGGTCACTTTTAAATTACCTAGAAATCTTGAGAAAATTTTTTTTTTATTCTTTTGAAGCCTTTCATAATTCTTCAAAAGTTTCTGAATTTTTTGTTCGAAATCTGAAAAATATGTATTTTGTTTTAAATTAGGCAGTAGACTATTTGCTATTTTAAAGTTATTTTAAATTTGAAAATAGTTTATAAAGTTTAAATAGGGCGTTTACATGTGTTTGACTACACTAAGAATGTCAAAATTCTAATTGAAATAATTTAATTTTTAACGTTAAAATCTGGAAATTGTTAAATTTTGAAGGATAAAAATTTAACTGATTATATGTGTAATTTATCAAGTTTTAACATATAATTAACGACAATCATTAATCATAATTAATAATTAAAAAATTCATCAATAAAAAAAAAATACTAACTTTAACTAGTGATGAATTTTTACCTGGATAGGTGAATTTTCAACCAAAGAGATTAATTTCCAAACAAGAAAATACTGCATTTTCAACACGATGTATGCATTTTTAACCAAACAGTTAAATTTTCAACCAAATAGTCGAATTTTTAACTAAAAGCGATCAATTTTTAACCAGAAAGATAAATTATCAATTAAAAAAGTTAATAATTCTTAGATATTTAGCGAAAAGCATAAATTTTCAAACAAGAGGATTAATTTTTATATAATTAGAATAATTGTCTACAAAAAAAAAAACGATTTTCAACAAAATACACGAATTTTTTACAGAATAGTTACATTTTTATCTGAAAAAGTCAATTTTTCAACCAAATAGTTGAATATTGAAATTAAACAAATGTATTTTTAAAATAAGAGAAATGAACAAGAAATAGGGTTAATTTTCAAATAAGAAGATTAATTCTCAAAAAGAAGATTAATTTTTTACCAAAAAAGACGATTTTTCAACAAACTGTACGGATTTTCAATGAAATAAATGAATTTTCAACAAAATAGTTGACTTTTGAAAAAAAAAGATCAGTTTTGAACTAAATTGATAAATTTGCAACGAAAATGATGAATGTTTAACGGGAATAGTTTAATTTTCAACCAAAAAGATCAGTTTTCAGCCCAGAAGATTAATCTTCTGCCAAAAAGACGATTTTTTCAACAAAATACATGAATTTTCCTTCCAAAAAGGCTGATTGGCAACCAAAGAGAATGCTTTTTTTTAAATAAAAATCATGGAATATTTAACTAGGATAATTGAACTTTCAATCAAATTCAATTAAATAAAACAAATTTTCAACTAAAAAAAAAAAAGATAATTCTTTAACCAAAGAGATGGATTTTAAACTAAAACAAAAGAGTTTAACTTTCAACAAAATGGTTAAATTTTTAAGCAGAAAAATAAATTATCAAATAAAATAGTAAATAATTCTTAAATATTTAGCAAAAAAGATAAATTTCCAAACAAGAGAATTAATTTTCAAATAGGAAGAATAAGTGTTTACCAAAAAAGACGATTTTTAACAAAATAGTTATATTTTTATCTGAAAAAGTCAATTTTTCAACCAAATAGTTGAATTTTGAACGAAAATGACGAATCTTCTACTGGAATAAATGAATTTTAAAAGAGTAAAGTGGATTTTAACCAAAAACTTTAATCTTCAACCAAAAACATGTGTTTTCAAATTAAAATGATGAATATTTAACTGAAACTACTTGAATTTTCAATAAAAAGATGCATTATTTTTAGGCAGAAAGATTAATTTTCAAACAAGAAGATTAATTTTCTGCCAAAAAGGGTGATTTTTCAACAAACCGTATCAGGGTGACCGCTGGACCGGGAAATGACCGGAAATTTGTTGAGAACGGGGAAATGACAGTGAATTTTTTTTTACCGGGAATTTTACAAATTTGTAGACGAAAAATCTGTCCACGTTCGATTTCAACAGTTTTTAAATAATTAGTTGAATTTCTATGTCTTTCAATTATGATATTATTATTTTTAATATTTATTAGCTTACAATGCGTAATTGAAAATTTTTTAACTTTTAAAATTTTCCATTAAAAATTTCTATTTTTAAGCCTACATGTATAATTTACAGAATCTTTAATATGTGCTTGAAGTTCTGAACGTTCAAATGAACGAATTTTCTTACTGATGATTTTGTAAACTATAAAAATTGCTAGAATGTTGGGTAATATTTATTGGGAATAATATATTTACTAAAACAAAATTATAATACATTTTTTTAATTTTATTTGGAACAATATTTATGGATAAAATAGAATTGGAAAAAATATTTCGTTCATTTGAACGTTCAGAACTTCAGGTACATATCTTTAAATTCTTTGTTAAAAACTCGAACAAATAACAAATAAAAGCCTTTGATGTTGAAAATTTTGGATAAAAAACATTTTTATTTAATAAATAAATTTTTTTTTAAATTTTATCTGTTCCTTAAATAATAAAAAGTGAACAAAAACAATTTGAGAAAACGATTTTAAACCAGTTCAAAATTTAAGAATTTTCAGGTTTTAACGTTAAAACTTAGTTTTCAATTTGAAAGTCTTAGTCATTAAACAAAATTTGAACGTGTGACTGAATATTTATAAACTTTTTTCGGCTTAAAAATAACTTCATAATAATATGAAAATTTTGTATTTTGATGAATAATTTAGAAGTTAATATTTGTAGAAAAAGTTTGAGTAATTTTAAGAGATATTTAGGAGTTTGAAAAATTTTCCAATATAATTTTTAATTGAAAACCAATCTAAATAATAATTTAACCAATTAAAATTATTTTTTCAGCTCAGTTTTTATTTCCTTAAGTGGAAAATTTTTTAGCTTCAGTGTTTCATTTTTTAAATTTTATTGACCGTGAACAATTTTTGCGAACCAGGAAATGACCAGGAATTTATTTCGTCGATTAAAACATCATTTTCTTATTTTTTCAAAAAATGGATTTATCCACATTCATAATTTTAATTTGAAGTTCATATCTGGTTGAAAATGTTGAAAAACAATTTTTTTAACTAACAATTCAACTATTCCAGTGGAAAATTGAACTATTTTACTGAAAATCTTTTTTGTTTTTTTTGCCGAAGAATTAGATTTTTAACAGATAAATTAACCATTCTATTTTTGGTTAAAATTGTATATTTTGTAGGTGAAAATTCAACTACTAATTGCAAATTAATATTTTTTATTTAGAAATTAAACTAGTTGTTCGAAAATTTATCTACTTTGTAAAAAACTTTTCCTTTTTTGTAGAGAATTAATATTTATGGTAGAAAAATTTACTTTTTGGCATAAAATTCAACTATTTCTCTTACAGATTTATAATTTTAGTTGAAAGTTTATCAGTTTGGTTGAAACTTAAGTTCTTTAACTGAAAAATTAACTATTCTATTTTTTGTTGAAAATTGATCTTTTCTAGTTGAAAATAAAACAATTTGTATGAAACGTTGTCTTTTTCAAATTGAAAATTCAACTATTTTGTTGAAAATGCACGTATTTTGTTTTAAAAAATCTATCATCTTTTGATAGTAAATTATCTTTTTCTAGTTGTTGGTAATAAATTAATCTTTTCACTTGAAAATTAATCATCTAGTTCAAAAATTCTTTTTTTCGGTTAAAAATTCTAGTTAAATATTTATCATTTAGTTGAAAATTCATCTTTTAGGTCTAGAATGCACTTCTTTTCCGTTAAAAATTTAAGTATTCCAGTTAAATATTTTTCATTTAGTTAAAAATTCAATGATTATCAAAATTTTATCTTTCTGGTTTAAAATTCAACTATTCCAGTGAAATATTTACCATTTTATTTGAAAATTCATCGCTTTGTTTTAAAAATGTAAATATTTTTCTGAAGGTTATTTTTTTTTGTGTGGAAAGTTATATTTTTAACTTAAAATTTAATTACTTAGTTTTGGTTGACAGTTTATCTGTATTTCTGATTAAAAAGTAATCAGTTAAAAATTTTTCAATATTTTTTGTTTCTAGCTTTTCCTTAAAATTATATAATTTTGAAAATATTAAAGTTCATCGATTGATTTTTTAATTTAGAGCATTGAAAATGATATCGTGAATTTATATATTTTTATATTGACAAATGTTAGTACCTTCAATTTTATACGCGTATATTATTGAGCATTTGAATACAAAATTTTTTTATTAAAAACTTTTAAATTTCAATTTTAATTTTAAAAAATTTAACAGTTCCACTTTGAGTGCTTTCATTTGCAGTTCAGTTTTTAGTACCTCAGATGGAAAATCTTTTAGCTTTAGAGTTCCATTTTTTGAATTTCATTGACCGTGAAAAATGTTTTGCGAACCGGGAAATGACCGGGAATTTATTTCGTCGATTAAAACGGCCATCCTGATTCTCTTAAAATTATTTTTGTTGGTACACGTAGACTTTGTTTTTATAATTTTAGATCCCGCCGAGATCATACAAACTCGTTACAATGAGGGAGAAAGTCATTATGAATACTACGTTCACTATGAAGGTTATAACAGAAGACTGGACGAATGGGTTCCAAGGGACAGGATTATGTCCAGCAGGTTCGACATGAGCGACCGCACTTGGAAAAACAGCGAGAGAAATCCAGCAACCGATTTGCTCGCGGATTCCACAGATCGAAAAATCACAAGAAATCAAAAAAGGAGACACGATGAAATCAATCACATACAAAAAGTCAGTATTACCTCAATTTTTTTATTTTATTTTTTTATTTTCGCGTCTAAATTCGAACTGAATTAATAACCCTATAAGAAAATTCAACTATTTTGTTGATCATTCGTTTTTTAAAATTGAAAATTCATTGTTTAGTGAAATTCTATAGAAATTTGTAGTATATTTGGCTAAAATTCAACTATTTTGTTGAAAATTTCATTATCTTAAAAATTAATCTTTT
>NC_046666.1:5915763-5921827 GCF_010883055.1 Belonocnema kinseyi | reverse complement strand
GCTAAAATTCAACTATTTTGTTGAAAATTAGAATATCTTGTTGGAAATTCAAATATTTTCTTAAAAATTAATCTTTTTCTGCCGAAAATACAACTATTTTGTCGATCATTCGTTTTTTAAAATAGAAAATTCATTATTTCGTGAAATTCTGTCGACATTTTTAGTATATTTGGCTAAAATTCAACTATTTTGTTGAAAATTAGAATATCTTGTTGGAAATTCAAATATTTTCTTAAAAATTAATCTTTTTCTGCCGAAAATACAACTATTTTGTTGATCATTCGTTTTTTAAAATAGAAAATTCATTGTTTAGTGAAATTCTATAGAAATTTGTAGTATATTTGGCTAAAATTCAACTATTTTGTTGAAAATTTCATTATCTTAAAAATTAATCTTTTTCGGTTGAAAATTCAACTGTTTTATTGATCATTCGTTTTTTTAAATTGAAAATTCATTGTTTCGTGAAATTCTGTCGAAATTTGTAGTATATTTTTGACTAAAATTCAACTATTTTGTTAATCATTCGTTTTTTAAAATAGAAAATTCATTGTTTCGTGAAATTATATCGAAATTTTTAGAATGTTTGGCAAAAATTCAACTATTTTGTTGAAAATTAGAATATCTTGTTGGAAATTAAAATATTTTCTTAAAAATTAATCTTTTTCTGCCGAAAATACAACTATTTTGTTGATCATTCGTTTTTTAAAATAGAAAATTCATTGTTTAGTGAAATTCTATAGAAATTTGTAGTATATTTGGCTAAAATTCAACTATTTTGTTGAAAATTAGAATATCTTGTTGGAAATTAAAATATTTTCTTAAAAATTAATCTTTTTCTGCCGAAATTACAACTATTTTGTTGATCATTCTTTTTTTAAAATAGAAAATTCATTGTTTAGTGAAATTCTATAGAAATTTGTAGTATATTTGGCTAAAATTCAACTATTTTGTTGAAAATTTCATTATCTTAAAAATTAATCTTTTTCGGTTGAAAATTTAACTGTTTTATTGATTATTCGTTTTTTTTTTTTAATTGAAAATTCATTTTTTAGTGAAATTCTATAGAAATTTTTAGTATATTTGACTAAAATGACACTATTTTTATGAAAATTTATTTATCCTCAAAACTAATCATTTTTGATTGCAAAAATTCGTGCTTTCGGATTGAAATTTCAATATTTTTGGTTAAAAATTGAACTATTTTTTATGAAAATTTATTTATCATTAAAATTCATCATTTTTGGTTAAAAATTAATTGTTTTTAATTAAAAAGTCTTATGTTTTCGGATCAAAGGGTGCCGATTTGACCGGGAAATAACGCGAGGATTTAATTTAAAAACCCTATTTAAATAATTTATCATTGAATGTTTATTATTTTTCATTATAAGAAAAACCTGTTGCAATTTTTATTAATTGTGAGAATTTTTAGCTAACTTAATTTGAATAATCAAATTGATATTTCAAACTTAATAAAACAATTATTAAAAAAAAATAGATTTATCACGTTTTATTCGCTGCTAATTTATCCTTACTTGAAATAGGGAATTTTAGAAAATAATTATCGTTTTTATTTGTGGACAGGGAATAAAGAAATGTTATTTCACTTGGAACAGGGAATTTTTTACATGGAACAGTTACTTTTTTTTAAAGAATTATAATTCGAATTGAGAAGTTAAAATTGATATTTTGAATTTAAAATTTAAATTATTCTAGTTCGAAATTCAACAATTCATATAAACATATTTCTTTAATAATTTAAAGTTCACATATTTTGCTGAAAAATCTTTTCTCTTTTTTTTTTTGTAGAAAATTATCTTTTTCTTTGGAGGTTACTCTTCTTTTTTAAAAATTATTCTTTTCTACTAAAAATTGAACTATTTGGTTGGAAATTGATATTTTTAATGTAAAAATTAAAGTATTTGTTTGATAATTTATGTACTTTGTGAAAAAATTGTATTTTTTATCTAGAAAATTAATCTTTGTGGTTGAAAATTAATTTCTATAACTGAAAATTTAACTATTCCATTTTTTGTTGAAAATTCATCATTTCTAGTTCAAAATTCGAAAATTTGTATGAAAAATTGTCTTTTAATTGAAAATTCACCTATTTTTATTAAAATTCACGTATTTTGTTTAAAAAATCTTGAGGTTCTTTTTTTTGGAGAAAATTATCGTTTTCTTTTATAGTTAATATTCTTGTTTAAAAATGATTCTTTTCTGCTAAAAATTCAACTATTTGGTTGGAAATTGATATTTTGAATTTAAAAATTAAACTATTTATTTGTTAATTTATATACTTTGTGTAAAATTCTTATTTTTTGTGTAGAAAATTAATCTTTATGGTTGAAAATGAATTTCTCTAATTGAAAATTTAACTATTATATTTTTAGTCGAAAATTCATCGTTTCTAGTTCAAAATTCGACAATTTGTATGAAAAATTTTATTTTTTAATTGAAAATTCACGTTTTTGTTGAAAACTCTTCTTGTTTTGTATTAAATTATATTTTTCTTTGGAGGATAATCTTCTTGTTTAAAAACGATTCTTTTTTGCTAAAAATTCAAACATTTAGTTGAAAATTGATATTTTGAATTTAAAAATTAAACTCTGCTAGTTCGAAATTCAACAATTTGTATAAAAGTATTTCTTTTATAATTGAAAATTCAACGATTTCGTTAAAAATTTTTTTTTTGTAGGAAATTATCTTTTTCTTTGGATATTAATCTTCTTGTTCAAAAATTATTCTTTTCTGCTAAAAATTGAACTATTTGGTCGGAAATTGATATTTTTAATGTAAAAATTAAACTATTTGTTTGATAATTTATGTATTTTGTGAAAAATTTGTATTTTTTATCTAGAAAATTAATCTTTATGGTTGAAAATTAATTTCTTTAACTGAAAATTTAACTATTCCTTTTTTTTTTGTTGAAAATTCATCTTTTCTAGTTCAAAATTCGACAATTTTTATAAAAAATTGTCTTTTTTAATTGAAAATTCACCTATTTTCTTGAAAATTCATTATTTATTTGTTAATTTATATTCTCTAATTGAAAATTTAACTATTCAATTTTTGTTGAAAATTCATCTTTTCTATTTAAAAATTCGACAATTTGTATGAAAATTTTTATTTTTAAATTGAAAATTTACGTATTTTGTTGAAAACATTTTTTTGTCAGAACATTATATTTTTCTTTGGTGGTTAATCTTTTTATTTAAAAATTCTTTTTTCTGTTCAAAATTTAAATATTCCAGTTAAATAAGTATCATTTTAGTTTGAAAGTGCATCGTTTTGGGTGGATAAAAAATATTTGGTTGAAAGTCAAACTCTTTTGTTAAAAATAAATTTATCTTTTTTGGTTAAAATTCAATTATTTGGTTGGAAATTGACGTATTTTGTTGAAAATCTTTTTTTTTTTTTTTTGTAGAAAATTATCTTTTTCTCTGAAGGTTAATCTTCTTATTTAAAAATTATTCTTTTTTGCTAAAAATGCAATTATTTGTTTGGGAATTGATATTTTGAATTTAAAAATTAAACTATTTGTGTATTTTGTGGAAAATTCGTATTTTTGTGTAGAAAATTAATCTTTGTTGTTGAAAATTAATTTCTTTAACTAAAAATTTAACAACTTTTATGAAAAATTTTCTTTATTAATTAAAAATTCAACTAATTTCTTGAAAATTGACGTATTTTGTTGAAAAAAAATCTTTTTTTTTTAGAAAATTATATTTTTCTTTGGTGGTTAATCTTTTTGTTTAAAAATTCTTCTTTTTTGTTTAAAATTCAAGTTAAAAGTTAAAATCTTGTTAAAAATAAATTTATGTTTTAATTTAAAAATTAGACGTTTTGTTTGAAAATATATGTGTTTTGTGGAAAACACCTTTTTTTCGTAGAAAATTACCCTTTATGGTGGAAAATTCATTTTTTTGGCATAAAATTAAACTATGCCAGTTGAAGATTCATTAATTTGGTTGAAATTTGGATGAAAATTTATCTCTTTAAATTCAAAATTCAATTATTTCGTGGAAAATTCACATATTTTGTATAAAAAATCGATGTTTTTTGTAGAAAATTATCTTTTCCTTTTCAAGTTTATATTCTTGATTAAAAATTCTTCTTTTTTGTTAAGAATTTAAGTGTTTAAATTAAATGGTTTTTATTTTAGTGGAAATTTTATCTTTTAGGTTGAAAATAAAATAATTTGGTTGAATGATAAACTCGTTTTTTAAAAACAAATTTTTTTTTAACTCAAAATGGAACTATTATTCCAATTGAAAAATTATATTTTTTAGTTAAAAATTTGTATTTTTTGCTGTAAATTAATCTTTTTGGTCAAAAATTCAATTCTTCTAGTTAAATATTCATCATTTTTTAAGTTAGAAATGAATCTTTCTGATTTAAAATTCAACTATTCCAGTTAAATATTAACAATTTTATTCGTTGAAATCTCACGTGTTCTAGTTAAATATTTATCAGTTTACTTGAAAATTCATCTTTTAGGTTAAAAATTTAATTATTCCAATGGAATATGTTTTGTTGAAAATTCATTTTTTAACTGAGTTTAACTATTCCACTTTTCATAAATAATTGTAATTTTTCGAGTCGAAAATTCATCTGTTATTTGGATAAAAAAGTTCTTATTTTTTATTGAAATTTAATTATTTTCTGTTAAAAATTCAACTATTTGAATGGACATTTATTTATTTTCTTAAAATTTCAACTATTTCTTTAGAAATTAATCTCTTGCGGTACAAACTTTAACTTTTTTGTCCAATATTCGTCTTCAAATAAAAAATTCGTTTTTTTTTGGATTAAAATTTAATTTTTTTTATTACAAATTCTACTATTTTCATGAAAATTTATTTATTTTGTTAAATAATCAACTATTTTCATAAAAATTATTCATTTTCGGTCGAAATTTTTTTTTTTCTTGAACAAACGTCTTTTTAAATAGAAAATTCGTTAATTTGGATTGAAAATAATTCAACTTTTGGTACAAAACTCATACTTTTTGGCTTAAAATTCGACTATTTCATTAAACATTCGTCTTTTGGGGTAAAAAATTCGTTTTCTGGATTGAAATTTATTTCTTTTTGATTAAAAATTTAACTCTTTTAATGAAAATTTTATTCTTTTGTTGAAAATTCAGTTATTTACAAAGATTTGTTAATAATTTGCCTTTTCAGGCTAAAGAAATCATCCTTTCTGGTAGAGAAGTCATATTTTTTGGTTCAAAATTGATGTATTGTGTTTGAAAATTTATCCTTTTTGGTAAAAAATTATCTTCTCTGTTGAAAGTTTATCTTTTTTGCTTGAATTGGACTCTTATAGTTTTAAAATTAAAATATTTATTTATTTACTCATCAATTATTACATTTTTCTTTGAGAGTTCATCTGTTTTGATTGCAAATTTCACACTTTGGTTGAATTTTTTTCCTTTCCTGGCTGAAAAATCTTAATTTCAAATTTGTCTTTTTGTTTTAACTCAGAAAATTTAACTAGACCTTTTTGGGTTGCGAATTGATTTTTTTTTTAGTCGAAAATTCATGTATTTTGTTAAAAAATCGTAATTTTTAATACAAAAATAATCTTTTGATCGAAAATTGAACTATTTTGTTAGTAAGTTAAACTATTTGATTAAGGTTATGTGACACAGCTAAATACCTATATTACCGACCACAGTTTTTCAGTTCACTGAATGTCTTTTTTAACCTAAGAACTTTTTTTGTAAATAAAATATCGAGCTGAAACTTTGGGAAATGTATTAGAGTACAATAAAGTACGTTTAGATACTCCATTTTGGTAGGAACGTCACTGAAAATTATTTCATCTTTTTTCTGAACCTCAACATTTTTTGAACGTTCCAACTTTTTTTATACGTAAAATATCGGTCTCAAACTTTGAGAAATGCAAGAGCCGAAAGAAAACTACGTTTAAGTAAAAAGCTTAATAATAAAAGATGTAAAAAAAAAATATTTTAAGGGCATGTGACACAGCTAAATACCTATATTACCGACCTCACTTTTTCGGTTCACTGAATGTTTTTTTGAACCTAAGAACTTTTTTT
>NC_046666.1:5910592-5915663 GCF_010883055.1 Belonocnema kinseyi | reverse complement strand
GTTAAGCTTTGTACTTAAACGTAGTTTTCTTTCGGCTCTTGCATTTCTCAAAGTTTGAGACCGATATTTTATTTATAAAAAAAGTTGGAACGTTCAAAAAATTTTTAGGTTCAGAAAAAAGATAAAATAATTTTCAGTGACGTTCCTACCAAAATGCAGTACCTAAACGTACATTATTGTACTCTAATACATTTCCCAAAGTTTCAGCTCGATATTTGATTTACAAAGAAAGTTCTTAGGTTCAAGAAAACATTCAGTGAACCGAAAAAGTGAGGTCGGTAATATAGGTATTTAGCTGTGTCATATGCCCTTAAAAGGAAACAATTTGCTGAAACAGAAATATATTTCGACTTGAAATTTTCTAAAATATGTTGCCTAAATCAATTTGATTAAAAAAAAATGTATTCGCCTATTTTTCTGAATAGCGCCTTTTTCCGCTGTTTTTGAAAGAATTTTTTCTCTCTAAAATCGGTATTGATCTGTAAATAAATTACGGAAGTAAAATTGTTTTACAGACGTACGCAGAAATGGATCCAACGACTGCCGCGTTGGAAAAAGAACACGAGGCTATCACCAAAGTAAAATATATTGATAAAGTACAAATAGGTAGGCACTAATTTATTTTCTTCTCCAGCATTCCTTTTTATGAAAGAACCTCACGATTCTTAAAAGTGGTTTTTTAGGAAAATATGAAATAGACACCTGGTACTTCAGTCCATATCCGGAAGAGTACGGCAAACAACCGAAGCTCTGGATTTGCGAATATTGCCTCAAGTACATGCGATTGGAGAAAACCTATCGATATCATATGGTGAGAAAAATTAACAGATATCTTTTTTAAATGACTTCTTCGGTCGAGAAAACTCGGGAAATGACAGTGAATTTATTTCTTCACTGGGAATTTTCTATCAAGAAATAATTTTTAAACTACTAGAATTTTTAACAAAAAAAAAAAAAAAATTAATTTTAAACCAAAGTAATTTAATAACTAAAAAGATCAATCTTAAAAAAAAAGAATTTTCAACCAAGAATACTTTTTGTATTTCTCATAAGTTATTCGCTACTTAGTTTGAATTTTTGTCAATTTTAAACTTTTAAAATTAAAATCAAAGTTAGAAAAAACTTTACTATTTTTTGACCGGGAATTTTCCAAAATTTTTATTTTACAAATTTCGTAGAACTTTGATTTGAACCGGTTTTTAAATAATTTTTAAAATATTGATTTTTTCTAATTATTATATCATTCAGTTTAGAATGCTTAATTCAAAAATCGGTTACTTTAAAAATTTTCCATTTTAGATTTTTAATTTTTAAGCATAAATTTTAATTTAAAGAATTTGAAAATTAAGTTTTAAAGGCTTAACAAATTAAAAATTAGAAAAAATTACTCTAAGTGTAGAAATCTGAACAATAATTAATTTGACCAAACAATTCTAGATCCGTTCAAAGCGTGAGAATTTCTAGATTTTAACTGTTTCAATTCGAATTGAAATTAAGGTATCATTTATTCCGATAATTTTATTTTTAAATAAAAATTTTCATGATTTATCAATAATATATTTTTAATTCAAAGTTTTAGATCTTCCTTTACATGCATTTTTTTATATTAAATTTAGTAAATAAATTTATTATTATATTATTTTCAATAATTTTTTTTAACCATTAAAAAATCTCAACGTGCGGTTGAAACTTTATAAACTATTTTTAAGTTAAAATAACTTTATAATAATATAGTCTTAATTAAAGGCTTTGATTAAATTTCAAAATATTATTTAAATATAAATTATTCCTTTTTCAACCCATTTAATTTGTAATTTTTTAATTTAGAAAATGAATACGTATTTAATATTTAGCAATATTTCACTGCTCTCTGTTTTAAAAATGTTTAATTTTTAAGTGAAATTGTTCAATTTTTATGTATAAATAACAATTTGTCCCTTATTATTTGTAGAAACAATTTGAGTAATTTTAAGAGAACTTCTAAATATGTTTTAAAATTAATTGAAATTTTCCTACAATTTTTGGAAAGTACCAGAAATTAAATAAAATCCTTAAAATCTTCCAGGGTCTTTTTTGATCAATTTGGAAATTTCTTAAAATCTTTTAATATTTCCTGTTACAATTAATTTTTCAAAGTGAAAAATAATTTTCATTTTTCCAGGAATCTTAGAAAATGTTTTTATTCTTTTAAAGCCTTTCGAAATTTTAAAAAATATTCGACATTTTTTGTTTGAAATCTGCAAAAATCTATATTTTATTTTTAATTCAGTACACACTTCGTTTAACTTATTTGAAATAATTTCAAGTTCTAAATTTTATTTGAATCATTTTAAAACTTCTACATATCTTTTAAAATTACTCTAAATTTTTACAAATAATAAGTATTCTATTGTTATTTATAAATTTAAATTTTAAGCATTTTTTTAAACTCGCAGGATTTTCTAAAATTTGTAGAGAAAATTGGCTTGATTTTTCAATTTAGAATATTGAACAACGTGGATTTATATTTTTAATTGATATCATTAATTTTAAGGGATCTGAAAAAATTTGAAATATTTTAGGGTATTTTAAAAAATGTCAATAATTTGAAGGGATTATCTTTTTTGCTATAAATTCAACTGTTTTGCTGAAAATTTGTCTTTGAAGCTTGAAAATTCAAACGTTTTCGTGGAAAAATTACTTTTTGATTAAAATTTATATCTGTTAATGTGGAAAATTCAAGTGAAATCCTTTTTTTTGATGAAAATTCAATTATTTTTTGTTGAAAATTTGTCTTTTTAATTTAAAACTACATTTATTTTAGTAGAAATAGCATCTTTCATGGATAAAAAGGCAACAGCTTTTTTAAAAAATCGTCTTTTTCGATTAAAAGTTGAACTATTTTCGTAGAAAATTAACTTTTTATTTAAAATTCGCATCTTAGTGTTGAAAATGTAACTGAAATATATTTTGAATGAAGAATCACCTATTTAGTTTGTTCTTTTATTTAAAAAATTCATCTATTTTAGTAAAAATTACACCGTTCTTGGAGAAAAATGCTACTGTTTACTTGGAAATGTAAACATTTTTGTTAAAAAGTCAATAAATATTTTTTTTATGAAAATTTTTGGATAAAGTTGCAACTGTTTTATTAAAATAAATCTTTTTTCCTTGTGGATTCAAATATTTTGTTTACAAATTTTGATTAAACCACCTTGTTAAGAAATCACGTTTTTGTTAAAGATTGATATTTTTTAAATAAAGATTTATCTTATTGATTTAAAATCTAACTGTTTTATTAAAAATAATGTTTTCTGAATATTCTATTTTCGTATTGAAAACTTTTTTTTTTCTTTCACGTCTAAGAAATCTTTATTTTTTGAAATGTTGCATTTTCGATTTTAAAATTCATTTAAAAAAATGAAATTTCTTTTTTTTTTTGTTGAAATATCAAATAATACACTTTTTTGTTAAGAATTTTCAAAACTTCCATTGAATTTTAAAGATCTCTAAAAAGTTTTGAAGAATTTTTTAATTATTTAAATAATTTGGAGGTATTTCAAAGTATTAAAAAATATATAAGGACATTTTTTAAATATTGCAAGAGATTTTTAACATATTTCAATAATAACTGCTTAGTTGATTAAAGAATAATTTTTTTTAGGCTCAAAATTTAATTATTTGGTTGAAAATTCATCTTAGTTGAAAATTAAACTATTTTATTAAAAATGTATGTATTCTGTGGACAATTTTTTTGGTAGAAAATCCATTTTTTTCAAAATGTAACTATTAGGTAAAAAATTGATCTGTATTTTTTTACCGATAATTCAACTATTTTGTTGAAAATTCCTATCTTTTCGAGCTGAAAATTCAACTTTTGGCTAGGAAATTCAAGAATTTGGTAAAAAATCCAGCTATTTGTAAATTCAAGTACTTTGTTAAAATATCGTCTTGTTTTGATGAAGTTAAATTGTTTTTTATTCGGAAATAAAATCTTTTTTTGTTAAAATTTAATTTTTTTGTGGTTCATAATTTTGGTTTCTCTTTGAAAATTAAACTACTTTGTTGAAACATCTCTTTTTTTTTTTTTTTGTTGAGAAAAATAAATTTTTTAAATGAAAATTTAACTTTTTGGTTGAACATAAAATTGGTTGGAATTTCATAATTTTTTGGTTTAAAATTCAACTGTTTTGTATACAAAAATGTTCTTTTTGTCTTAAAAATTCCGCGATTTGGTAAAAAAAAACCGCATCGTAAAAGATTCTTTATTTTTGTATTGAAAATAAATTCTTTTTAATTTTTTATTCATAATTTTGTTAGAAAATTTTGGTTGAAGTTGAACTTGTTTACAGAGACTTCTGATTTTTAAGGTAAAATGTAATTTTTTTGTTTTGTTGAAATTGCATATTTTGTGGTTGAAAATTCAACCATTTCGAATAGAAAACTCTTCTTTTTGTCTTAAAAACTCAACAGTCATATAGAAAATTAATTGTCTGTATAAAAATTCTTTTTAATGAACATTTAACTATTCCATTTTTGGTTAAAAATTTAATTCTTTAGTTTAAAAATGCAACTATTTTGTTTAAAGTTTATACAGTATGTTGAGAATTTGTCTTTTTTTCTCAAAAATAATCTTCTTAGTTAAAAATTGAGGTGGTTTTGTGCAGTTTTCTACTCCCCTGGTCAAACAATTTTATTTATTTCAGAGTGAATGCATACACAGACAACCCGTCGGAAAGGAAATTTACAGGAAGGGAACTTTAAGTATTTGGGAAGTGGATGGAAGAGAACACAAAATATATTGTCAAAATTTGTGTTTGCTCGCGAAATTATTTCTGGATCATAAAACCTTGTATTTCGACGTAGAGCCATTCCTTTTCTACATCCTTTGTGAGGTAGATAAACACGGAGCTCATCTTGTCGGTTATTTTTCAAAGGTAAATTTCATTTACATTGATTTTTTAATTAGAAATGTAACATAAAATAATTATGAACACAATATTTTGATAATTAGCATATATTATCTCAAATAATAAAAACTAAAATACGATATTTTTTTATAATTAATTGATGAATTCTTAAATTTAGAATT
>NC_046666.1:5900330-5910492 GCF_010883055.1 Belonocnema kinseyi | reverse complement strand
AAGTAGATATTGAAAGCTTGCATTTTTAATCAAAAATACCATTTTTTGACGAAAAATAATAACATAAACTATTATTGTTAAAATATTGTAAATATTCTTTGAAAAATATTTTTTTTTATCGGCAATGTTGATTTTAGACGTAAAACACTTTAAATTGATAAAAATGTTGAAAATAATAAATCTTCTTTAAAATCTATTTTTTCATGTAAAATAATAGTTTCGAATACCAATTATTGAAAGATTTTTAATATTCAAAGTATAATTTTTGATTAAAAAAATATTTCCTGTGAAAAACGTTAATATAACCAGAAATTATTAAAAATGGCATGTTCTTGTTAAAGCGTTAATGATTTTTGTTTTAAATTACCAATTTTTAGTGGACAATGATGACATAACCTAAAATTGTTCAAAGTTTTGAATCCTCTTTGAAATCTTATTTCTTGTGATAAAAATACCAACTTTCGGCGAAAAAAAGCTAACATATTTCAAAATTATTAGAAATATTTTCAACTTTTTTCAAATTATTATGATTTTTTATTTTAGATGCCAATTTTTGGTGTAGAAAGCAAACCTAACCTAAAATAGTTGAAAATTTTTAAACTTTAAATATAAAATATAAATATAAACTTAGAAATTTAATTTATTTATTTAAATGACCAACTTTTGACGAAGAGTACTCAAATAATCCAAAATTGTTTAAATATTATGAATCTGGTTCAAATAATAAAATTAAAAACAAATTATAAATCTCTAAAATCAAATACTTTTTCTTTTGAAACGCTGATTTCATGTGAAAAGCATTTTTTTATGATTGAAAATACTAATTTCCAACGAAAAAATCTGATTATTTTTATTTTAAAATGCCAATTTTGGATGTAGAATATCAACCTAACCTACAATTGTTGAAAAATTATAAACTTTTATATGTGATGACTTTTTTTTAAATACCGATTTTTAATATAAAATGTCAACGTAACCTAAAAGTGTTAAAAAGCTGTAAATGTTCTTAAAAATCTAATTGTTTATTAAAAATACCAATTTACGACGAAAAATACTCAAATAATCCAAAATTGTTGAAAGCTTCTGAATCTTGTTTAAATGATAAAATTGAAGAAAAAAACTTATGAACCTTAAAAATGAAATTGTTTTTGTTTTAAATTTTATTTTTTCTGTTAAAAAAACGGTAATATAGCCTGAAACTGTTCAAAATAGCAAGTTTTGTTCAAACGTCAATGATTTTTGTTTAAAAATACCAATTTTTGGTGTAAAACCCTAACATAACTTAAAATTTTTCAAAGTTGTGCGTTTTCTTTGAAATCTAATTTCTTTTATTTAAAATACAAGTTAAAAATACCAAATTCCGGCGAAAAAGGCTAAAATAATTTAAAATTGTTAAGAATATTCTAAATCTTGTTCAAATTATTACGCTTTTTCAATACCATTTTTGATTAAAATGCCAAGCTAACCTAAAATAGTCGAAAAATTATCGACTTTAAAATAAAACGATTTTTGTTTTAAAATGCCGATTTTTAGTGTAAAACGCTATCATAACCTAAAATTGTTGCAAGTTGTGAATTTTCTTAAAATTCGAAATTTTTTAAATTAAATATACCAATTATCAACGAAAAATGCTCTAATAACCGAAAATTGTTGAAAGATTCTGAATCTTATTTGAATGATAAAATTGGAAAAAAATTGTCAACCTTAAAAATGAAATTGGTTTTGTTTTAAAATGTATTTTTTTTCTGTAAAAAAACGTTAATATGACCTGAAACTGTTAAAAAAATGTTATTTATTTTTCAAATTCTAATTTTTTATGTATAACGTTAACATAACCTAGAATTGTTAAAATTTGTAAATCTATATTTTAATGTGTTTTTTATTATTACTAAAAAATACGAATTTCTTACGGAAACCGCTAACATCCAAAATTGTTTAAATATTCTAAATGTTTAGTTCATCATGATTTTTGTTTTTGAATGTCACTTTTTGGCGCAAAACGCCAATATAACCTAAAAGTGTGCCAAGTTGTGAATTTTCTTTCAAATATAATTTTTGAAATTAATAATATCAAAATTGTTAATAGACTCTAAATATTGGTGAAATTATAATGATTTTTGTTTTTAAAAATGCCAGTTTTTTTAATGTAAAACCTTAATGTAACCTAATGTTATTAAAAAATTATGAAGCTTTAAAATCTAATGATTTTTGTTTTGAGCTGTCATTTTGTAAAAAAAGACAGTTTAAAACCAGATAAACCAAATTTTTTTTTAATTAAAAGATTTGTTCAATCTCATAATTTGTCATTAAAAACACCCACTTTCGGTCTAAAAAAAACTAACATAACCTAAAATTGTTCAAAATAGAGAATCTTGATAATGAGTTTTATTCAAAAATGCTCATTTTTAATGAAAAAAAAAAAAGAGTAACGCAACCTAATAATTTTAGTAATTGTGAATTTTCCTCGAAACTTTATGATTTTCAAATTTAAGATATAAAACAAAAAATGTATCTTTTTGTTTAAAATCCATCTATTCCAGGTGAAGATTCATCATTTTAGTTGGAAATTTATCAGTTTGGTTGAAAATTTAACTGTTTGGTTAAAAATTGGTATTTTTTAGTTAAAAATTAAACTTTTTTGTTAAAAATTCGTGTTTTTTTTTAAGTTTGAAAACAATTTTTTAAACTGAAAAATTCAACTATTCTATTTTTAGTTGAAAATTGATCGGTTTTAGTTGAAAATTGAAGTGTCTGGATCAAAATTAATGTATTTTGTTAAAAATTCGTTCTTTTTTATTGGGCTTTATTGTTTTTTATTCCAAATTTAAATATTTGTTTGAAATATAGCTATTTAGTTAAAAATTCGTTTTTTGCGTTGGCTGAAAATTAATTTTTTCGCTGAAAATTTAACTATATAACTATAACTATTTTGTTGAAAAATTTTTTGTGCTTTTTTTTGTTTTTGTATAAAATTCCTATTTTTTACTGGAAATATAGCTATTAAATATTTTGTTGAAAAATCATCTTTTTGTTGGAAATTTAATGATTTTATTTAAAGATTCGTAATTTTGGTTTAAAATTAAACTATTCCAGTTGAAGATTCATAATTTTATGTGAAAATTTGTCGCTTTGTTTGGAAATATATTTTTTACCTGAAAATTTAACTATTCAATTGACGCTTTATCTTTTTTAATTCAAAATTTATATATTTGTTTGAAAATTGATCCTTTTCGGTTGAAAATTCAACTGTTTGGTGGAGAATTAATTTTTTTTTTAATCGTCTTTTGGGTAGAAAATTAATATTTTTTGATTGAAAGTTCAGCTATTTGTTTAAAAATTTATCTATCTTTTTGAAAATCCACATTTTTACTTGAAAAGTTAGGATTGCATTTTAATTATAAGTAGATAAAATACAAATTTTTTTGAATTATCATTCAAATTCATGAAATTTCGAGGCAATTTTAAGAAATAATTAATTATATTTTTTAGTATTATTTAATTAATTAATTTATCGTGCTAAAATATTTCAGAATATCTTGTATTATCAATTGCATAATTTAAAATTCATGTATTTTCTATCAAATTCGGTTAAAAATTTATTTATTTTGTTGAAAAATCGTCTTTGTTGTAAAAAATTCATCATTTTAGTTTGAAATTTATCAGCTTGGTTGCAAATTTAACTGTTTGGTTAAAAATTGATTTTTTTTAGTTGAAAATTCAATTTTTTTTGTTAAAAATTCTTTTTTTTTAATCGTCTTTCTTGTTAGAAAATTGTCTTGTTTGAATATTCATTTTCTTTTTCTTGAAAATTAAAGTGCTGCATTTAAATACGGTTAAAAATTAAATTAAATTTGTTATAACAATAAATCTGTTTTTTTTGTGTAGAAAAATAATTTTGATTGAAAACTGATCTTTTTTAGGTGAAAATTCAACTCTTTGATTAAGAATTAACGTATTTTTTGGAAAAATCGTCTTTTTGGTAGAAAATTATTAGTTTTTCATTGAAAGATCAACTATTTGTGTAAAAATTTATATATCTTTTTTGAAAATCCAAAATTGAACAAATTTTTATTATAAGTAGATAAAATCAGGGTGGCCGTTAAACCGGGAAATGACCGGGAATTTTTTGAGACCTGGAAATAACAGCGAATTTTTGTTTGACCGGGAATTTCACAAATTTGTAGAAGAAAAACTTTTCAAAACTTCTAAATATCTCTTTAAATTACTCTAATTTTTTCTACTAATAATAAGTGTGTTCCTATTGTTATTTACAAATTCTAATTTTAAGGATTTTTGTTTAATTTTCAGGATTTTATAAAAGTTGGAGGAAAAATTCAATTTTTTTCGACAGATATTTAGAAGTTCTAAAAAAATTTCCAAAATAATTTTAAATTTAAAACAATTTCTAGATTTCTCAATATTTTGTAATAAAATTTTGAAGCTTTCCAAGGATATTTAAACTATTAAAAAAAAATTGAATTTCTAATTTAAGAAGTGTTCCGTTGAAAAATTTTCAATTTTTCAATATTTGATCTTTCTAGCTTAAAATTCCTTAAAATTATATAATTTTGAAAATTTTAAAGTTCATTGATTGATTTTTTAATTTAGAGCATTGACAATGATAACGTGGATTTATATTTTTTTATATTGAAAAAAGTTAGTACCTTAAATTTTATACGCGTAAATTATTGAGCATTTGAATACACAATTTTTGTAATTAAAAACTTTTAAATTTCAATTTTAAAAGTTCAAAATTTAACAGTTCCACTTTAAGTGCTTTCATTTTCAGCTCAGTTTTTATTACCTCAAGTGGAATTTTTTTTAGCTTTAGGTCGATTAAAATGGGCTTCCTGAAAACAAAAATTTGAATTATTCAAATTCATGAATTTTCGTGGCGAATTCAAGAAATGATTAATTATATTTTTAGTATTATTTACTTAATTAATCTATCGTGCTAAAATATTTTAAAATATCTTCTAATATTAATTGACTTCCTTGAAAATTAAAAAAAAAAAAAAAAAAAAAAAACCATTATTTATAATAAACTCGCGAAAAAGTGATACATGGAAAAAAGTTAAGATATCTAAAAAACAAAAAATCTGAAATTGTCTGGGCATTTTTTCCAGGATTTTAGTAGACAACCTATAATTGCAACGTTTTAAAGATATATTGTTGAACCTATTTTTTTTTTTAGATACAAAATAATTAGGAAAAATTGTATATTCTAGGAGAAAGAATCTCCTGATGGAAATAATGTCGCCTGTATTCTGACCTTGCCGCCCTTTCAACGTCAGGGCTATGGCAAATTATTAATTGCATTTAGTTACGAATTGAGTAGAATTGAGCAAGCCGTTGGAAGCCCGGAAAAACCGTTGAGTGATCTGGGAAAACTTTCTTATCGAAGTTACTGGAGTTGGATTCTTTTAGAAATTCTACGCGATTTTAGGGGGACGCTCAGCATCAAGGACTTGAGGTATAAAGTTTTCAACATTTTTTGGTTCAAATTTATTTTATTTTTTTTGATAATTAACTTGTTTATTGTATTTGATGAAAGTTTATCTTTACAGATTGACAATTCAACTATATTTTGTTAAAAATCAACCTTTTTTCGTCGAAAATTCATCATTTTTACTTGAAAGTTTAAATATATTTTTGTAAATGCAACTATTTTTTTTTTTTTTTTTTGATAATTTAATACTTTGCAAATTTAAAATAATTATTATTTCAACAAATCTGATTACGATTACTTTTTTCTGTGATGCTTTGCAAATTTGGAAGAATAATTATTTCTTTTAACAATTTTTATAAAGAAATTTAGAGTTTGGATATTTTTTAACTTGTATAAAATTTTACACTCAGCTATAACGTTTTTAATAATAATTGCAACTTATCTGTCGGAACTAAAATATTAAAATCAAAACCATTTGAGCATTTTAAACAATTTTATTTTTATAAGAGTATATATGCATTATATATTTAATAAAAATTACTTTTTAGAAAACAATTTAATGGTTAATTTTTTTCATTGAAAAGTTCAATATTCCAGTTTAGTTTAAAAATTGATCTTGTAAGTATAAAAATTCATGCATTTTGTGGAAAAATGGTATTTTTCTAGTAAAAAATTAATTTTCATCTTTGAAAATTCACCTTTTTGGCTAAAAATAAAACTATTTGCTTGAAAGTTTTACTCTTTTGTTAAAAATTCATCATTTTTGTTTAAAAAAAAAAACTTATTACTTTGATTGAATTTTTTTTTGGAAAATTCGTTTTTTTAAATAGACAATTCAACTATTTCGTTGAAAATTGGTCCTTTTTAGATGAAATTACAACTATTTTGTTAAAAATTCATTTATTTTGTTGAAACTTCTGATCGCAGTAAAATTTAATTTTTTATTATTTTAATAATTTTGTTCAATTTAGAAAAATCGATATCTACTTTATGTAGTCGCCGATATTCTCAGTTTACTCGAACGAAATCATAATTTATTCTCAAACTGTTATTTATTTATTTTGAAATTATACTAATTTTTTGAAAATTTATGTACTTTGTGAAAAATTCACATTTTTTGTGGAAAATTAATCCTTATAGTTGAAAATTCATATTTCTGGAGTACAAAATTAATTGCTTCTACCGAAAATTTGCATCTTAATGTTCAAAATTCAATAATTTTAATGAAAATTTGTCTTTTTAATGGAAAATTCAACTATTTCGTTCAAAATCCATATATTTTGTTAAAAATCGACTTTTGTTGGTAGAAAATTATCTTTTTATTTTAAAGTTTATCTTCTTCTTTAAAAAATCTCCTTTCCGGTTAAAAATTCAAGTATTCCAGTTGAATATTTATCATTTTATTAGAAAATTCATCTTTTAGGTTGGAAATAAAATTACTTGGTTGAAAGCTAATCTCTTTTGTTAAAAATTAATTTGTTTGTTTATTAGAGATTCATTATTTGAATTGAAAATTCATTTCTATTGTTGAAATGTCAGCTAATTGATTGAATACTTCTTTTTTCTTTGAGTGGAAAGGAATTTTTTTGCCAAATATTTAACTTTTTTGTTGCAAATTTGTTTATTCTATGGTTTAAAATTATTTTGGTTTTTAAACTAAAAATGTAACTATTGTTCCAATTGAATATTCCATAATTTCAGTTAAAAATTCGTATTTTTGTAGAAATTAATCTTCCTTCTGGTTTAAAATTCAACTATTCCAGTTACATATGTACAATTTTATTTGCAAATTCATCACTTTTTTTTTAAAAACGTAAGTATTTTTTAAAGTTTTTTTTAAGTTAGTTTTTTGTTGTTAAAAGTAATTTTGTTGACTGAAAATTTCACTTATTTCAATTTAAAATACCATAGTTGTAGCTGAAAATTCATCTGGTTAAAGATTAATTTTTCAACTTAAAATTAAATTATTTAAATTTTAATTGATAATTTATCCTTTTGAGTACAAATTAATTTGTTTGTTTGAAAATTAAATCTTTCCGTTGAAGATTAATTGTTTTAATTTTAAACTCTTATGCTTCGTTTAAAATTAATTTTTTTTAACGCAAAATATTACTTATTACTTAAAATTCTTT
Organism: Belonocnema kinseyi; assembly: GCF_010883055.1. Lineage (NCBI taxonomy): Eukaryota > Metazoa > Arthropoda > Insecta > Hymenoptera > Cynipidae > Belonocnema > Belonocnema kinseyi. The sequence continues at coordinate 5,902,911 of NC_046666.1, read as the reverse complement.
ATTCCGGTTGAAAATGGAAGTATTCCAGTTAAATGTTTATAATTTTTTTTGAAAATTCATATCATAAGTTGAAAAATGAGATGTTTGAAAACTTGTTTTTCATTTGGATGCTTTTCGGTTGGAAATTATTATTTTTTAACTAAAAATATAACTATTATTCCAGTTGAATATTCCATAATTTTATTGAAAGATTCATCTTTTTGGTTGAAAATTCACTTTTTTATTACAAATTTCATTGATCAATTTTTGGTTCAAAAATTGTATTTTTTAATTGTTTTTTTAAGATAGTTTTTTTTATTGTTGAAAGTAATTTCTTAACTGAAAATTTTACTTATTCCAATTTAAAATTCCATAGTTGTTGAAAATTCATCTGTTTGGTTAAAGATTAATTTTTTACCTTTAAATTTAATTAATTTTTAATTGAAAATTTATCCTTTTTAGTTAACATTATTTTTTATGTTTGAAAATTAACTATTTCAGTTAAAGTGATTATTTTTTCAGTTCAAAATTCAACGATTTGGTTCCAAATTTGTTGAAATTTTTAAATTAAAAGTTCAACTATTTCGTTAAAAATTAATGTGTTTACTTAAAAAATTATATTTTTTTTTTTAGAAAATTAATCTTTTTATTTGAAAGTTAATCTTATTTCAAAATTCATCTTTTTGGTTTGAAAATTAAAGTGTTTCAGTGAAATATTCATAATTTTATTTGAAAATTCATCACTTTGGTTGAAAAAAGAATACTTGAAAACCCGGTTTTGTTTCTTGTTAAAAATTATTTTTTTTTTTAACTGAAAATTTAACTATTCTATTTTTGGTTAAAAATTGATATTTTTTACTGAAAAATTCAAATATTTGTTTCAAAATTAATTAATTTTACCATTTTTGCTCTGTTATGTTAAAAAATATTTAGAATGAACGTCTTGGATTATAATAAATTTCGGCGTTTAGCGGCAAATATGAACATGTTAGTTTTAGTTGACTGAGAAAATAGAAAAACTTGACCGGGAATTTTATGAAGCCGGGAAAAATGACAGTGAATTCATTTTTTGACCCGGAATTTTATTAATTTTTATAAACAAATCTGTCCCAATTTCGATTTCAACATTTTTTTAGTTAAAGTTAAAGTTAAAGAATTTCCAGGTTCGTAATTAATTCGTAATTAAAGGCTTTTATTTCATTGAAAATATTGTTTCAAGTCTGAATTATTATTAGAAAATTTTAAAAATTAAAAAAAAAAAAAATCCTTAAATTCTTCCTGGGTCGTTTTTATTAATATTGAAATTCTCTTGAAATCTTTTTGAATATTCTGTTCAAATAATTTTTCAAAATGAATCATTTTCAATTTTCTTAGGAATTTTAAGAAAATGTTTTTATTCGTTTGGAAACTATCAGAATTCTTAAAAAGCCTCTAAATTTGTTGTAAACTGCAAAAATCTACATTTTTTGTTTTAAATTAGGTTGTGAGTATTTACACCGAAATTTCGTTGCGAATAACTAAATTTTTTCGGTAAACACACTTCGTTAAAATTATTTGCAATAATTTCAAGTTCTAAATTAATTTTTAATTTTTTGAAATTGTTTCTAAAAATAATAAGTGTTAAAATGTTATTTAGGAATCCAAATTTTAAGGACATTTTTTTTAATTCGCAGGATTTTCTAAAATTTGAAGGCCAAATTTGTTTTTGAAGTTATTGAGAAGTTTTGCAATATTTTTAAAAATAAAGGTAAATATGAAAAAATTTAAAACTACTTCTAGATTTCTCAAGATTTTGAAATACAATTTTAAAATTTTTCAAGAATGCTTGAACTATTTAAAATTAAAATAATTTAAATTCTAACTTGAGAACTTTTAAGTTGAAAAAAATGTAAATTTAAAAATATTTATTGGCCTAAAATAACTGAATAATATAATTTTTGAAAATTTCAAAAGTTCATTGATTTTTTTTTTTTTTTAATTTAGAGTATTGAAAATGTTAACCTGGATTTATATTTTTGGAACTTAATCTAAATCTTTGAAATTTATGAATGTTAAAAATTCTAAATTTTGCAGTTTAAATTTATTAAACTTGAAATTATTTAGTTGAAAAGTGTTACTAGTTTATACGTGTAAATTATGGAACAATTCAATAGAAAAATTTTGAATTTAAACACTTTTAAACTTCAATTTTGAAAGTTAAAAATTTTTTTCTTTGATTAAAACAGTCACCCTGTTTAAACTTTGAACCTTACAATTTTGATTGTTATTTAAAAAAAGGTTTAATTTGTAAGTGAAATTGTTAAATTTTAGTGTTTAAATAGCAATTGAATCTGAATCTTTGGATTCTTCAATTTTTAAAAGTTGAAAATTTGGTTATTTGTCAGTTTGCAAATCCAATTTTTAGAAAATACTGCAAATGAAATAAAAATCCATCAAATCTTCCAGATTTTTTTTTACCATTTTGATATTCTTTCAAAATCTTTTTAAATATTCTTTTAAAACAATTCTTCAAAATGAAAAATCCTTTTCAACTTTCGTAGGAATCTTAAGAAAAATGTTTTTCATTCTTTTGAAGCCTTTCACGATTCTTAAAAAGCTTCTA
>NC_046666.1:5894544-5900230 GCF_010883055.1 Belonocnema kinseyi | reverse complement strand
ATATCTCTTAAAATTGCTCTAATTTTTTTCCCAAATAATAAGTGTTCAATTGTTATTAATAAATCCAAATTTTAAGGAAATTTTGGTTAATATCCAGTATTTATATTATTTTCATTTGAAATAGTTTAAGCATACTTCAAAATATATTTTAAAATCATTTGAATCTTTCCTACAACTTTCAGAAAATACTGGATATTAACCAAAATTTCCTTAAAATTTGGATTTATTAATAACAATTGAACACTTATTATTTGGGAAAAAAATTAGAGCAATTTTAAGAGATATTTAAAAGTTTTAAAAATATTCCAAATAATTTAAACCCACAGCCTAATTTAAAACAAACTGTCGATTTTTTCAGATTTCAAACAAAAAATTTAGAAGCTTTTTAAGAATCGTGAAAGGCTTCAAAAGAATGAAAAACATTTTTCTTAAGATTCCTACGAAAGTTGAAAAGGATTTTTCATTTTGAAGAATTGTCTTAAAAGAATATTTAAAAAGATTTTAAAAGAATATCAAAATAGTAAAAAAAAATCTGGAAGATTTGAGGGATTTTTATTTCATTTGCAGTATTTTCTAAAAATTGGATTTGCAAACTGACAAAATAACCAAATTTTCAACTTTTAAAAATTAAAGAATCCAAAGATTCAGATTCAATTGCTATTTAAACACTAAAATTTAACAATTTCACTTACAAATTAAACCTTTTTTTAAATAACAAACAAAATTGTAAGGTCCAAAGTTTAAAACAGGGTGACCGTTTTAATCAAAGAAAAAAATTTTTAACTTTCAAAATTGAAGTTTAAAAGTGTTTAAATTCAAAATTTTTCTATTGAATTGTTCAATAAATAGTTCTTGAATTTACCCGTTTTTTTGTTCGTTTTTATTTTGCAATCTTACCAAATTGAAAAATTTTACTGTAAATCTTCTAAACTGTTTTTAGAAATTTTAGAAAAACCGTTTGTTATGTTTAATAACCTTTTTAAAATTTTCTTATACAGTTCATTGTTCAAAATAAAAAATTATTTAAAACTTTCACACGAATATAAGGGAAATTATTATTTTTTATTTATTTGAATTTCTAATAATTATTCAAATTTTTTCTGCATTTTTTATTTATTCTGCATATATTTAAAAATTGTCTGAGATGTTTCAGCTTCTTCTGTGACCATTTTTAAAGTCTTCTAAAATCTTTTTAAATAATTTCCTAAAATTAATTTTTCAAAATAAAAAATTATTTTTATTTTTCATTTTCGTGAAACTTTACCAAATTTAGAGAAAAACTTTACAAATTTTAATTATTTTTGAATCTCTCAAACTTACCCAAATTTTTTCTAAAGTTATGTAATATGGCAAAATTGCAAAATTTTGCTTTAAAATCTTTCAAAACCTTTTTAAAAATGTCCCAGTGGTATTTATGCACCTTCAGTTTTGCGGCTCCCCAACGGTAGGTATGGTGGGGATAAATTTCAGGCTGGATCTGGCAGCTCTGACATTAAATTAAAAATAGTAAACAATATGTAAAAAATATTTTATCCGCTTTTTTATAATTAAAATTTTATTTACTATAAGATCCATTTATTGGAAAAATTATATCTGACTTTGGAAACAACCCTATTGGCAAGAAATGACAATGCCTAATTGTGTTGCAGCAACATGACAAGCATTTCACAAACCGATATTATATCAACGCTGCAGAGCATGAATATGGTGAAATATTGGAAAGGACAGCACGTGATTTGTGTGACGCCGAAGCTCGTTGAGGAGCACATGAGGAGCAGCCAGTACAAGAGGCCGCGATTGACAGTCGACAGTAGCGCTCTGCGATGGGGGGCGCCACCGCGGAAGAACGTGAAACCTGGCAAAAAGTAGCGCGAACAACATCCATCCGCCGAGGTTTTTATTCTCAAATTGTTGCATCCAAGCGCTACCGGACGACTATCTCTGGCCAGATAATCGTCAAACAAATCATTCTCAATTCCATAGAGCGCTCGCTTTAATAATTCCCTGCTGTATTTTTGACGAGCCCGATGAAAAAAAAAAAACAAACAAACAGAAAAGAAAAATCATCATCATGTTTCGGGGGAAAAGTTGTTGGGAGAATATTCGATAGCGATCGAGTGACCGTGACCATATGACCATGATCCGTGATGGAGCTTTGATTTTTTTTTTTTGAGCGCCATCTTGCCTTTTACGTGAAATCTTTTTAATGATCTTTGCGGATAAGTCACGAATAAATCAATATTTGTGTTTCAAAGTGAAAGAGGTTTGAACGCAGACTCGTGTCTGTTGTGCAATTATTCTTGTGCTTGTCTCAGGAAGAACATCATCACGCGCGATTATTGCGCATCGCATGTGATACAATTGGGTACGAACGACTTGATCCAGTATTAATGCGCAGTAGTGATTTTCTTATGTCAATCCGAAATAAAGCGTGTTTTTTGTCGATAATTTAATGTTTTTTTTTGGGCTTCTCTTTTTTCAGGGGTTTTTTTTTTTTTTAATAGAGTAATTTTATCGAAATTGCGATGAGTAATTTAAATCTTTTAGCCTATTATAAAAGAAACATCTCGTGTAGACAAAATCTTGCTGCTGAAATTTTTTTGATCCGTCTAGATATAATTTATCTTTTGTTTATTACAGAATAAATAAAGATATGTCGAGGCAATTTTTGTTGAGGGTTTAAACTTAGAAATTATAAAAATGATTAGTTTAAAATTTCGATGTTTATTCAGTTTTAGAATTAGAATAAGATATGGCTATACAATGGATTTTTCGAGGGGTTGACCACTCGGTTTTTGAGTGTACAACAGATTTGAAAAGGTTTCAAAATATTTCTAAAGCTTACAAAATATTTTAAATTATTTTTAATATCTTTAATATGTCATAAATATTTCACGGATGTTAACGATTTAAAAAAGGCGAGCACGCCAGATTTTAATAAAGATTCCACAGCAGTTTCACAAACATTTTAAAATTTTAAAGATTTAAAGGATTTCAAAAATTGGAAACAACTTCAAAAGATTTTAAAACATTTTAGAAGATTTCAAAATATTTTAAATAATTCCATTACTTCAACGAGTACAAAAAATTTTCTAAAGAAAGATTCAAGAAAGGTCTTATAAACATTTCAAAATATTTCGTAAAAATTTGGAACATTTCACAAAGATTTTAAAACTTATAGAGTTTAAAGCTTTTAAACAATTCCAAATTTTTTTGGGAGATATCAAAAGATTTCACTAAGCTTTGTAATAATTTTAATAATTCCAACGAAATTTACAAATATTTCAAAAGATTTCGAACAGTTCGCTAAGGTTTCGAACATTGCACAACGATTTTAAAACTTTCAAAAGATTTTGAATAACTTCCAAATTTTTTAGGAAATGTGAAAAGATTTCTGAAAAGTTTCCAAGATTTGATAAAACATTCATAAAAATTTCAAAACCATACAAGAATTTCAAAGATATAAACAAGGTTTTGGTAAAAAATTGACCTTTTTGTTTGGAAATTAATTTTCGTGTTTTAATTGAAAATTAAAGTAATCCAAATAATTATTCGCCATTAAAGTTAAAAATTCATATTTGTGGTTAAAAATAAAACCACTTGGTTCAAAGTTAGTTTTTTTTTATTAATCTTTTTGGTAAAAAGTTTTTTTTTATTTCCAGTATCTATTCCGTTAAAAAATCATCTCTTTGATTAAAAAATTAATTGTTTTGTTGAAATTCAGTTTTTTTTAAATTAATTTTTTAACTAAAAATTTAACTGTTCAATTAAATTGGTTTTGATTTCAAATTAAAATCTTTTTTTGGTTGAAATATCAACTACTGTTTTTTTTTAAATTCATCTTTTTTAGAATGAAAATTTAACTTTTTTGTTAAAAATTAATTTTTTTGGTTGAAGATTCGAAATTTTAATTGAAAATGTATCTGATTCAAAATTAGCTATTTTATTGAAAAGTCATTTTTTATTCGACTGAAAATTAATTTTTTCCTAAACTGAAAAATTATCTGTTTAATTTTTGGTTGAAAATTGATATTTTAGTTCAAAATTGAACTATTTGGTTAAAAATGAATCTTTTTAGTTGAAAATGAAACTGTTTAGTTGAAAATTAATGTAATCTAATTAATTATTCGCCATTAAGGTTAAAAATTCACATTTGTGGTTGAAAATAAAACCACTTGGTTCAAAGTTAGTTTTTTTTTATTAATCTTTTTGGTAAAAAGTTTTTTTTTATTTCCAGTATCTATTAAAAAATCATCTCTTTGATTAAAAATTTAATTGTTTTGTTGAAATTCAGTTGTTTTTTTTAAATAGATTTTTTAACTAAAAATTTAACTGTTCAATTAAATTGGTTTTGATTTCAAATTAAAATCTTTTTTTGGTTGAAATATCAACTACTATTTTTTTTTTTTTTTTTGAAATTCATCTTTTTTAGAATTAAAATTTAACTACTTGGTTGAAAGTTGAACTTTTTTGTTAAAAATTAATTTTTTTGGTTGAAGATTCAAAATTTTAATTGAAAATGTATCTGATTCAAAATTAGCTATTTTATTGAAAAGTCATTTTCTATTCGACTGAAAATTAATTTTTTCCTAAACTGAAAATTGAATATTTCATCTTCTTACTTGAAAATTGGTTGAGAATTAATTTTTAAAACTGAAAAATTATCTGTTTAATTTTTGGTTGAAAATTGATATTTTAGTTCAAAATTGAACTATTTGGTTAAAAATGAATCTTTTTAGTTGAAAATGAAACTGTTTAGTTGAAAATTAATGTAATCCAATTAATTATTCGCCATTAAGGTTAAAAAGTCATATTTGTGGTTGAAAATAAAATCACTTTGTTCAAAGTTAGTTTTTTTTTTATTAATCTTTTTGGTAAAAAGTTTTGTTTTGTTTCCAGTATCTATTCCGTTAAAAATTCATCTCTTTTATTAAAAATTGAATTGTTTTGTTGAAAGTTATTTTTTTTTTATTAATTTTTTAACTAAAAATTTAACTGGTCAATTTTTTATTGAAAGCTTTTTTTTATAAGTAGAAACTTGAAAATTCTATGTGGTTGAAATTTTTTTTTATTTGAAAGTTAAACTTTATTGATTGAATTTTTTTTTACACATATAAATTTTTAAACTGTAAATTTAACTATTCGAATTTTGGTTTAAAGGTGATCTTTTTTAGTCGAAAATTCAAATATTTGATTTGGAAATAATGTATTTTCTCAAAAAGTCTTGTTTATGGTAAAAAATTAATCTTTTTGTTTGAAAATATTTTTAAAAATTGTAATAAACATTCGATTAATATTTAATTGTTTATATAAAATCCCGAAAAAAGGGTATCTACAGTTTGGAAGACATTCTGCGTGTTTCTTTTGCCAACTCTACTGCGTATTTTGCAGTTCCAGGAGCTGTCGAAACACCATAACCACCATGGCCATAATTATGTACTACCTGCAAGAAAAAATAATTTATAACATTATCAACGGCTTAAAAGTTGAAATAAATTTTCGAAATCGGGTAAGGATTTTTTTAGCGTTGAATTTTTCAAAGTAAACAAAAATTATTGATTACATTTAATTGATCACTTTTTTTAATTAATAATATTATACATTGCAAGAGGATAAATTAATAAATTCAATATTTTTCGTTTGAACGGAGATAAAATTTTTAAAAATTCAAAATATAAAAATAATA
>NC_046666.1:5891753-5894444 GCF_010883055.1 Belonocnema kinseyi | reverse complement strand
ATTAATAATATTATACATTGCAAGAGGATAAATTAATAAATTCAATATTTTTCGTTTGAACGGAGATAAAATTTTTAAAAATTCAAAATATAAAAATAATAATAATAATTACAGTAATTATTTTCGTCCAACCTTGAAGTAAAAATAAAAATTTTCGCAAGACTGGATAAATATTTTTATTTATAAAAATTTTTTAATTTCTTTAAAATATGCAAAATTATAGTTGCTATCATCAGTTAAGTTTCAGGATATGGTTTGGCGAATTTTTTTTCAATTTATTTTTTAAATATGCGACAATCACCATTTTAAAAAATGTTAATCAGTAGAATTCAATGAAAACAATTAAAATGTGGAATATTTTAGAAAAAAAGTTTATTTTCTAATCCAAAAGATTAATTTTCAATCAAATAGGTATGTTTAAAAAAATATTCAGAAAAAATATAATTATATTACAATATAAAAATATTATTAAATAGACGAATAAATATGAATCTTCAACCAAAGAGTTGAATTTTATAGTAAAGAAAATGAATTTTTTATAATACTAACCAGAAAAGAGTTGAATTTTCAACAAAAATATAATTTTCAACCAAAAAATTTGAGTTTTCACTCAAACAGTTGAATTTTCAACCAAAACGTTCATTTTCAACCAAGGATAATTTTCATCTAAAAATGATGATTTTTCCACCATAAAAGATTAATTTTTAATCCGGACGAATTTTTATAAAAAATGATGAATTTTCAACAAAACATCCTGAAAAGTTGAATTTTTAGTAAATAGAGTGTTTACTTTCAAAAAGAAAATTTTTTTACCTAAAAAGGCCCAAGAAAATTTAATTAAATTTTCTATCAGAAAAAATGAATTTTCTACAAAATAATTAAAATTCCAACCAAAAATATGAATTTTTAACAAAAATATTTCTTTTTTTTTTACAAAATATATAAACTTTTGACAAAAAATAGTTGTATTTTCTTATCGGGTTTCATTAACTCATTTTGAATTTAAAAAAGGGGAAAAGTGTAAGTTATAAAAATAAGGGAAAGAGTGTGAAGACTATAATTAAATTTCAATAAAATCGATTTTAAACGTTTTCGACTGAAAAATATTCAATTCTTAATGTCTTAATGTCGAAATTTTGTTAAAAATGTATCTTTTTGGGTTGAAAATTAGTCTTTTTTATTTGGCTAAAAATGAATTGTTTATCCGAATATTTAAATATTCCATTTTTAGTTGGAAATTTCATTTCTATAAGTTTAAAAACTATTTGGTGGAAAATCGAATTTTTTTTGTTGAAAAATTCGTCTTTTTGGTGAAAAATTCATCTGTTTTGGTTTAAAACACAACTATTTTTTTTAAATTCGTTTTTTTTTTTATTTGAAAATTAAAAAAAGTTGTTTAAAATTAAACGATTTTTTAAATCAAAATTTAACTGTTTGGTAGAAAATTAACTTTTGCGTTGAAAAATGAAATTTTTTGGTGGAAAATTTAATTTAAAAAATTTGAGTAAGTTGAAGAAATATTTTAAAGTTTTAAAATAAATCAAAATTAATTTAAAATTCTAAATAATTTAAAAGAAGTAGCACACGATCTAATTGAAAATATAGTTTTTTCTAGATTTCGAAAAAAAATTGTAAGCTTTTTAAGAATTTTGAAAGGTTCCAGAAGAATAAAAAACATTTTCGAAGAAAATTGAAAATGCTTTTTTGTTTTGAAAAATTATTTTAAGAGAATATTTTTTTAAAATTTAGAAAAATTTACAAAATTATCAAAAATGAATGTGGAAGATTTCAAGACAATTTATTTAATTTTTGAAGAATTAAAATATCAAATCATTTCAAAAGATGTTTAGAAGTGTTGTAAAAATTTCAAAAATAATTTAAAATTTGAAAAAATGTAAAACATCATGTAGATGTTTCAAGATTTTGAAATAATTTAAGAATTTTTAAACTATTTAAAATAAAAATAATGAGTTAAAACTAGAATTTTTGAAAATGAACAAAATTCTGAATTAAAACAGGAAATTTTTCCAAAAAATTTTTATTCTGAGTTGAAGCAAGAAATTTTCAAGTTTTATACGATTCTGAGTTGAAACTGGTATTTATCAACAAAAAAAAATTATAATTTGTCTTGGAACAGGGATTTTTTAAATTTAAATAAATTCCTAACTGGAACAGGGAATTAAAAAAAAATAATTCTAATTGTGAGTTGAAACGGGATATTTTCGAACAGAAAATTAAAATTATGAATTGGAGAAGGGAATTTCAATAATTAAATTTAATTCTGAATGGAAAATTGAAATTTTCAAAACATTCTAATTATTAGTTGAAATACGGTATTTTCGAAAAAAATTTATATTGTGAATTGGAACAGGGAATTTTGCAAAAAATTCTAATTCTTAGAATTATTTGAAATATAAAATTTTCGAAATGAATTAAAATTCTGGATTTGAACCGGGAATTTTACATTTTTCACCAATTCTGTTCTGGAGTTAGATTTTATAAGAAATGTTATCGTTCAATTTTTTGTTTTAACTAAAAATTGCTTTAAAAAATTTTTTTGACCGAGAATTTTACAAATATTTAGAATAAAAATCTGTCAAAGTTTGATTTCCAATGCTTTTAAAATAATTGGTTGAATAGTTATCTTTTATAATTATTAAATCATTCAGTTTACAAAGCATAATTCGAAAA
>NC_046666.1:5874865-5891653 GCF_010883055.1 Belonocnema kinseyi | reverse complement strand
GTTAAAATTTTAAACAAAAACATTAATTTTCTACAAAAAAAGATGAAACTTCAAAAAATATATCAATTTTGAACCAAATATTAAAAATTTTAAACAAATGGATTTATTTTGTACCAAAAAAGATGAATTTTCCATAAAATACATCAATTTTGAGACAAATAGCTGAAATTTCAACCAAAAAGATGATTTTTCTACAAAAAAAATCAATTATAAATACAATACATAAATTTGTCACCAAATAATTAAAATTTTAACCAATAAGATTAATTTTCAACCAGAAAAGACAAATTTTCAACAAAATACATCAATTTTCAATTAAGAAAGTTAATTTTCTACCAAAAAGACGAATTCTTAACAAATTACATAAATTTGAAACCATCTAGTTAAAATTTTCACTAAAAAGATTAATTTTGTAGCAGGAAAGACAAATTTTCAATAAAATAAGTCAATTTTGAATCAAATAGTTGAAATTTCAATCAGGAAGATTAATTTCCTACCAAAAAAGACGAATTTTCCACAAATTACCTAAATTTGTAATTAAATAGTTAAAATTTTAAACAAAAACATTAATTTTCTACAAAAAAAGATGAAACTTCAAAAAATATATCAATTTTGAACCAAATATTAAAAATTTTAAACAAATGGACTTATATTGTACCAAAAAAGATGAATTTTCCATAAAATACATCAATTTTGAGACAAATAGCTGAAATTTCAACCAAAAAGATGATTTTTCTACAAAAAAAAATCAATTATAAATACAATACATAAATTTGTGACCAAATAGTTAAAATTTTAACCAATAAGATTAATTTTCAACCAGAAAAGACAAATTTTCAACAAAATACATCAATTTTCAATTAAGAAAGTTAATTTTCTACCAAAATGACGAATTCTTAACAAATTACATAAATTTGAAACCATCTAGTTAAAATTTTCACTAAAAAGATTAATTTTGTACCAGGAAAGACGAATTTTCAATAAAATAAATTAATTTTGAACCAAATACTTGAAATTTCAATTAGAAAGATTAATTTTCTATCAAAAAAGACGAATTTTCCACAAATTACCTAAATTTGTAATTAAATAGTTAAAATTTTAAACAAGAACATTAATTTTCTCCCAGAAAATACGAATTTTTAGCGAAAACTACAAAAATTTTGAACTTCAAACCAAATAGTTAAAGTTTTAATCCACAATATAAATTTTAAGCACGGAAGATTAATATTCTACCAAAAAAGACGAATTTTCAACAAATTACATCAATTTGCAAAAAAATAGTTGATTTTTAATTAAGTAGATTAATTTTCTACTAAAAAAAAAAAACAGAATTTTTAAACAAAATACACAAATTTTGAACCAAATAGTCGAAAATTTAACCAAGAAGATTAATTTTCTACCAAAAAAGACGAATTTTCTACAAATTACATAAATTTGTAACCAAATAGTTAAAATTTTAAATAGGAAGATTAATTTTCTAAAAAAAAAAAACAGAATTTTCAACAATATATATCAATGTTAAACCAAATAGTTAACATTTTTAACAATAAGATTAATTTTCTGTCAAAAAAGATACATTTTCTACAAAATACATGAAGTTGTAACCAAATAATTAGAATTTTAATCACCAAGATTAATTTTCTACCAGAAAAGACAACTTTTCAACAAAGTACATAAATTTGTAATCAAATAGTTAAAATTTTTAACAATAAGATTTGTTTTGTACAAAAAAAGATAAATTTTCAACAAATTACATAATTTTTTAACCAAATAGTTAACATTTTTACCAAGGAGATTAATTTTCTACCAAAAAAAGATGAAATTTCAGCAAAATATATCAATTTTGAACCAAATAGTTAAAATTTTAAAGAAAAAGATTAATTTTCTATTGAAAAAAAACCGGATTTTTTACAAATTGCATTAATTTGTGACCAAATAGTTAAAATGTTAACCAAGAAGATTAATTTTCTTCCAGAAAATACGAATTTTTAGCGAAAACTACAAAAAATTAGAACTTCAAACCAAATAGTGAAATTTTCAATCCAAAATATAAATTTTAAGCACGGAAGATTAATTTTCTACCAAAAAAGACGAATTTTAGATAAATTACATCAATTTGCAAACAAATAGTTGATTTTTAATAAAGTAGATTAATTTTTTACAAAAGAATTTTCAACAAAATACAAAAATTTTGAACTAAATAGTTGAAAATTCAACCAAGAAGATTAATTTTCTACCAAAAAAGACAACTTTTCAACAAAATAAATCAATTTTCAATTAGGAAAATTAATTTTGTACCAAAAAGACGAATTCTTAATAATTTAAATCAATTTAAAACCAAATAGTTAAAATTTTAACCAAGAAGATTAATTTTCTACCATAAAAGAAAATTGTTTAACAAATTTCATAAATTTGTAATCAAATAGTTAAAATTTTAAACAATAACAATTGTTTTGTACCAAAAAAGATGAATTTTCAATAAATTACATAAATTTGTAACGAAATAGTTAACATTTTAACCAAGAAGATTAATTTTCTACAAAAAAAGATGAAATTGTAACAAAATCTTTTCAATTTTGAACCAAATAATTAAAATTCGAACCAGTAATGTTAATTTTTTCACCAGGAAAGACGAATTTTCAACAAAATACATCAATTTTGAACCAAATAGTTGAGCTTTCAAACAAGAAGATTAATTTTCTAGCAAAAAAGAAGAATTTTTCACAAACTACATCAATTTGTAACCAAATAGTTAAAATTTGAACCAAAAAGATTAGTTTTCTCTCAGAAAAGACGAATTTTTAACGAAAACTACAAAAAATTTGAACTTGAAACCAAATAGTTAAATTTTCAACCCAAAATATCAATTTTAAAGACGGAAAATTAATTTTCTACCAGAAAAGACAGATTTTCAACAAAATAAATCAATTTTTAATGAAGAAAATTAATTTTCTCTAAAAAAGAAGAATTTTTAACAAATTACATAAATATTTAACTAAATAGTTTAAACAATAAATGTGAAATTTTGGTCCAAATTTTCTTTTCTTAATTTTTAGGTTATATAATTTTCCTTTCTAAGATTCTTTAACTAAAAAAGATAATTTTAAGTCAAAAGATAAGCGCTTAAATTTTCTTTTAATAGAATCATTATCAATAAAAAAATATTGTACAAAACTTTTTAACTTTTCCAACAAAATAGTTAAATTTTCAGTTTAAGAAATTAATTTTTAAGAAAAAAAAAAACAATTTTTAAATTAAAATGATGAATTTTTAACCAAAAAATACGAATTTTCAACGATAAATATAATAGTTTATATTTAAAACAAAAAATATTTGAGGTAAAACGAAAAAAACAGTTCTAAACCCACAAAAATTTGTTTGTAATAAAGTTCTTGAATCCTCAAAACAAATTAATTATCAATCAAGCAGGTGTATTCAAAAAAAGAATATTATTTTCTACCAAAAAATACGAATTTTCAACAAATTATATAAATTTTCAGCTAAAAAGTTAAATTTTTTACGAAATAGTTGAATTTTCGAGCTGAAAATACGAGTTTTTCTACAAAACCGTTGAATTTTCAACAAAAAAAGTTATTTTTCAACTAAAACAGATTAATTTTTAACTAGACTTCATTTTTTGTATTTTTAACTAAAAAATTTGAACATTCTTTATAAAGAGATGCATATTTTCAAAAGTGTAAGAAATAAAATTCCAATTTTCTAGGCAAAAATACGAATTTTCAACAAATTAATTAATTTTTGAAAAGAATAATACCAATTTTAACCAAAAAAGATGAATTCTTAATCAAAAATTTAATCGTGTAGTAATTTTTGACATGCAACCTTAAGTGTTGGAAAATAATTTTAATTCTGATTTATCAGATTGATCAGATTTTGAAAATCCCTTGTTCCAAATAAGAATTTGTGTAAAATTTTTCTTGCAAATAAAAATTAGACAATTTTAAATATTCCTTCCTCAAAATTGTAGAAAAAGGGAGTTACTATATTTCTGAATTATAATAGAAATTGTTGTAAATAAATATAATTCTAACTTGGAAAAGGGATTGTTTTTGTAAATTTCCTTTTTATAAATCAAAATTTTAACTATTTTCCAAAATTTAGCGTTCCATGTCAAAAATTAAATTAATTTATTCTCCTTACAAACTCAGAATTAGAATTTTTCTTAGAAAATTCTCTATATAAATTCATCTTTTTCTCAACATCGTGTTTATACTCAGAAATTAATTAAAATTCAGTTTGCGCGTGTTTTTAAAGCAAAAAAATAGCGAATATTTTCATGTGAGGATTTTATTTTTTACTCTGATTTTTTAAAACAGATTATTTTCTTCGATTTGAAACAGAATACAGAATTACGAAAAAGTGATTGTTCTACATATTAAACTATTCTTTTTTCTTTCTTTTTGTAGTTGCTTTTTTTGCAAAGTTTAATTATTTTTGCATTTATTCGTAGTTTTAGTCATTTTACTATTTGATTATATTTACATTATTTTCTATAATAATTTAGAAATATAGTAACATCCTTTTTAAAATTTGGAAGATGGAAGTTTCAAATTCTGACAAAAAATACAAACAAAGAATATTAATTTTAGACAAAAAATTTGTATTTTTAACCAAATGGTTGAATTTTCAAATGAAAAATATTAAACAGCAACCAAAAAAAAAAATGAATTTTTAACAAAATAGTTAAATCTAGAATCCAAAAATGACGATTTTTGTAGAAGACAGTTTAATCTTTCAATTTTGAATTGAAAATAACGAATTTTTTTTTAAAAAGACAAATGTTTAAAAAAAAAACAGTTAAAGTTTCGACCAATAAAAGATGATTTTAAATAAAATAGTGGAATTTTTAACCTGCAAAGAAGTATTTTTAACCATAGAATTTCACTTTCAACTAAAAAATACGAATTTTCAATAAAATTGTTAGATTTTTAAATAAAAAAAGATAAATATTCAACAATAAATTAAACTATGACTGTTGGAGATTTATCTCTTTTGATAATAATGTATTTTAACTAAAATTATTGAATGTTTGTTTAAAAAGATGAATTTTCAACCAAGAAAATTAGTTTCTACCATAAAATATGAATTTTCGACTAAAAAAAGATAATTTTTCAACCAAAAATTGAATAATTAGATTTTTATTGAAAAAATGAATGTTCAGAGTTTAATTTTTTTTATCTGAAATTGTGGAATATTCAACTGGAATAATAGGTACATTTTCAGTTAGAAAAACAAAATAATTTTTAACCAACAAATATATCAATTTTCAACAAAATAGTTCAATTTTCGGCAACAAAATTTCTTTTCATCCAAAGAAAAAACAATTTTTCAATCAGATAGCTCATATTTCAGCCAAAGAAATGATTTTGTAATTCAAATGATGAATCATCAACCAAAAAAATCAATTTGTGGGGTTTCAACGAAATAGTTGAATTTTTCAATTAAAAAAAAAACAAAATTTCTTCCAAATTGTTGGAATTTCAATTTAAATATATAAAGAATTATCTTTCTCTTTGCCAGTCAATATTCTTATCTAAAAATTCTTCTTTTCGGTTAAAATTTCAAGTATTCTAGTTAAAAATTATTATTTTTTGGTTGATAATTTATCATTTTAATTCAAAATTTATTTCTTTGGTTGAAAAATGATTTATTTGATTGAAAACTTGTTTTTTTTTGTTGTTTTATGAAAAAAATTTTTTTCCGAAAACTTAACTAATTTTAGATAAAAATTGATCTCTTTGGTTAAACATTCATTTTTTGACTAAAAATTGAATGATTGAATTTATAAAAATTTATAATTTTAGTTGAAAATTCATCACTTTATTAAAAAATTTCACTATTTCTTTTAAGAAACCAAACACTTCTTAAATTAAAAGTTACATTATTTTTATTTGAAGTAGTCTAAGACCTCTTAAAATTCTTCAAAATTTTATTTCAAAATATTAAAACATACGTCGTTTTAAATTTTTTCAAATTGTAAATTATTTTAATTATTTTTCAGAACTTCTTAACATATTTGAAAATGATTCGATTTTTTTAATATCATGCAAAATTTAAAAAATTTTCATTAAATTTTCCACATTAATTTCTGATAATTTTTGTAAATTTTTCTAAATATTTTTCTTAAAATTAATTTTTCAAAATAAAAAATAATTTTAATTTTCCTCTGAAAATTTTTTTATTCTTCCAAATAAAAAAATCTGCCAAAATCTGTATTGGGAGTAATTAAAATTGTAACGTTTAAAGTTTAGTTTTGAATATTTAATTTAAAATAACTGATTTTGAATGAACAGTCATATATTGCTAAATATTAAGTAATTGCCCTTTTTCTTCATTAAAAAATTTCAAATTGAATGGTTTAAAAATCTAGTATTTTAGACTGAAATAATATTTAAAATTTAATAAAAGCGTCGGATTATAAATATATTATTTTGCAATCAACTAAAAAGGTTTTTTTTTTAAATAAAAAATCTTGTATAATGGAAAATCTTTAACTAATTATTTAAAAAACGGTTGAAATCAAAGTTGGAAAGATTTGTTACTCTGATAATTTGTAAAATTCCGACTGAAAAAATAAATTCACTGTCATTTCCCGGTTTTTCTAGGCTTAAAAAAATTCTCGGTACAACCCTGTGTTCAGTAAAAAAAATTTTTTTAATTTTAAACGTTTCTAGCGTAAAATTGTTTGCAAGAATATAATTTATAATCTGCTTTTTGTCTGAAATTCATTTTAAATTATTTAATTCAAAAGTGTTAGTATTTAACTTCCATTTTATACATGTAAATTATTAAGGATTTTAATATCAATTTGTTTAATTTAAAAACTTTTAAACTTCGATTTAAAATATTTTAAAATTCAAGAGTTCCATCTGGAGTGTTTTAATTTTATAGTGTATTTATTATTACTTCAAATGGATAAGTGTTTAGCTTTAGAGTTTACATTTTTTTAAATTTACCGGGACCGGGAATTTTTTGAGACCGGGAAAAACCGAGAAATGGCAGTGCATTTTTTTACCGGGAATTTTACAAATTTGTAGAAGAATAATCTGTTCACGTTCGATTTCAACAGTTTTTAAATAATTAGTTGAATTTTTTTATTTTTCAATTATGTTATTTAGCTTACAATGCGTAATTGAAAATTTTTTTACTTAAAAAATTTTCCATTTGAAATTTTTATTTCTAAGCTTAACATTTTTAATTTGAAGAATTTTTAAATTCTTTCTTAAAGACTTTAACAGATAAAAAATAAAAGCCTTTGATGTTGAAAATTTTGGATAAATAACATTTTTATTTAATAAATAAATTATTTTATTTTATCTGTACTTTAAGTAATAAAAAGTGAATAAAAACGATTTAAAATCGATTCAAAATTTAAGAATTTTCAGATTTTAACATTAAAATTTAAAAGGTTTCAATTTGAAAGTCTTAGTCATTAAACAAATTTAAACGTGTGACTGAAAGTTTATAAACTATTTTCAACTTAAAAATAACTCCATAATAATATATTCTTAATTAAAGGATTTTATTAAATTTAATATATAGTTTTAGTCAAAAATATTCCATTTTTAACTCATTCAATTTGAAATACTCTTAAAAGAATTTTTCAAAATGAAAAATTATTTTTAATTTTCCCAGGAATCTTAAGAAAATGTTTTTATTCTTTTGAAGCCTTTCACAATTCTTGAAAAGAATCTAATTTTTGTTTTGTTTAAAATCTGCGAAAATCTACATTTTGTTTTACATTTGGCTATCATTTCAAGTTTTAAATTAAGTTTCAATCTTTTCAAAACTTCTACATATCTCTTAAAATGACTCAAATTTCGCCTGCAAATAATAAATGTTCAATTGTTATTCATACATCCAAATTGCAAAGAAATTTTCTAAAATTTGCAGAGTTTTCTGAAAATTGTAGAACAAATTTAATTCATTTTGACAGATATTCAGAATTTCTGAAAAAAATTCCAAAATAATTTATAACAACTTCTAGATTTCTCAAGATTTTGAAATAAAATTTTGCAGCTTTCCAATGATGTTTAAATAAACTATTTTAAAAAAATTGAATTTTTAATGTAAGAAGTGTTCAGTTAAAATTTTTTCAATTTTTCAGTGTTTCATTTTTGTAGCTTAAAATTTCTTAAAATTATATCATTTTGAAAATTTACAAAATAATACAAAATCCAAAAATTACAATTTTTCGGCCAAACTGTGCAAAATACGGTGAAAGGTGAATACACAAAAAATTTTCATTTGAAAAAGATCTACAAATTTGTTATTAACCAATTCCGAGTTTTGGCTTTAATCATGAAAAACGTCATTAACAGTAAAAAAAATGTGCCCGCTTCGTGGGCACTTTCTTACCACAACTTTTGTCTTTTAATTTCTTTTTCGTCTCGTCTGTAGGGTTTCAAAAAATTTAACTTTTCATATTTTTAATGCTATTTTTTATGATTTAAACTAAAAACAGAACTGTCCAAAAATAATTCGCGACAAAAAAATCATTTTTCATTCTCATCAGGGAAGGCATTATATTTTTATAAAATTTTACTTAATACAACGTTTTTAAATTAAAAACTTTTAAATTTCAATTCTAAAAGTTCAAAATTTAACAGTTTTACTTTGAGTGCTTTCATTTGCAGCTCAGCTTTTATTACCTCAAGTTGAATTTTTTTAGCTTTAGTGTTCCATTTTTTAAATTTCATTGGCCGTGAAAAATATTTTCGAATCGGGAATAAAACCGAGAATTTATTTCGTCGATTAAAACGGCCACCCTGTTTTGATTGGGATAATGTAAAAATTATGGATCGTGAATCCAACTATAAAAAAAACTTATTTCAAAGATGATCCATATCAATAGCAATTTCAATAATATTAATAAAAAAGATGTACCTGAATTTTCGAACGTTCTCAAATGAATGAAATTTTGTACTGATAACTATGTAAACTGTAAAAAGGGCTAAAATGTTTGTTGATTTATATTGGAATTCATTTATTATTGAAACAGAATTATAATGCATATTTTTAATTGCAGTTGGAACAATATTGATGGGAAAATAAAAATGGGAAAAAATATTTCGTTCATTTGAACGTTTAGAAATTCAGCTACATATAAAAAGGAAGATATTTTTGCTCTCAGTCAAATATACTTTCCTCTATTACAGAAATTAAATTTGTGATTATTCTCCCCTATATATAATTTTTTTTTAATGTGTGTTAATCTTATATTACACCTCTTGACAAACAAATAGTGAGCTTTGAGAAAACAAAAATTATTAAAGAATTTGATCCTTCTTAGAAATCCTATAAGACTTCTTGAAAATCCTTAAACTTCACCGATTTTTTTTTAAATCCCTTCAAATTATTTGCAATAATTTCAAATATTCCAAAGTATCTCGAAATTGACTCAAATTAATTTTAATCACGTAAAATCTTTAAAATATTATTAAATTCCTTTAAATCTCTTAGCAATCCTTAAAATCTTTTTAAATAACTTTTAAATGAATTGCTTAACATTATTTAAATTCACTAAAACTTATGGAGTTATTTTTAAATCCTTTAAAAAGAAACTTTAAAATTCCGTCAAGTCCCTAGTTATTCACTTGAACTCTTACAAATCCTGTAAGATTTCTTGTTAATCCTTAAACTCTTCCGATTTTTTTTTAAATCCCTTCAACTTGTTCACAATCATTTTAAATCTTTCGAAGTTTCTCAAAGTTGACTGAAATTATTTCAAATCTCTTAAAATCCTTTAAATTTTCTTAAAGTCCTTTAAATCTCTTAAAAATCCTTAAAATCTTTGCATTTTTTCAAATTCATTAAAATCATTTCAAATAACTTTTCATAAACTCGTTTGAAATTATTTAAGACCACTAAAACTGTCTCAAAATCTAACAAAATAACTTGTAAATCCTTCAACCTTTTTCAATTATTTTAAAATTATTTTAAAATCCTTTAAAAAGAAATTTGAAGAATCCGCCAAGTCCCTAGTAATTCCTTGAACTCACTTGAATTTTTAGAAATATCGTGAGATTTTTTAAAAATGCTTAAAGTACCCCGAATTTTCTGGAACTCCCTTCAGCTTTTTTTAAATAATTTAAAATATTGTAAAATTGACTAAAATAGTTTAAATCCAAAATCCTTGAAATTTTCTTAGGCCCCTTAAAATCTCTTAAAACCCTTAAATTTTTTTAGACTACCTACCTAATTGCACATTTTCCAAACTGTCAACAATAATGAAATAAATGGATTTTCTTTCTTAAAAGAAAAGCTATATCACGAAATTTTACTTAATTTCGCCGTAATTAATTAATTTTAGTCAGCCCCATGCATCGCCCCCACTTTTCTGTTTTCTTACGATCCGGAGGGGAATTGTCGGTTAAACTAATCCAACAGATGGCGCCACAAAAAAGTAGGTCTGTCTTTTTCATTGAATTGCATTGAGAAAAAGCAAAAATAATTAAAAAGTGGATGCTGTTTGCAAATAAACAAAGAAAAATATATGAAAAAATAAGAGTAACTATTAATAATTATTAAAAAAATAAAAATTCATGAAAATATGTAGTTTAATATGAATAAAATTTAATTTTGAGATACATTTTGAAAGCAGTTCGAACTTTATATTTTTTGATTTACTTTGCTCATATTATTGATTTTCTTATTTGTTATAGTTAAAAAAAATAATTATTTTTGGTTAAAACTATTAATGTAGCTAATGAAAAAATTAATATTAATAAAAAATATATGACGTATCTCTAATATAAATATAATAATAATTAAAATATGTAAGACTACATCTTAAGTTGCGCAGTAAAGAATCTTTGTACCTTTAAAATCTTAACAATTTTAAGTTTTGAAGAAAATATTTTTTTAAAGTAATAGTAATTATAATTAAAATGTTTAAGGGAATAATTTGGTAAAAAGTCAATGAAAAGACCAATGAATGAGAACATGGATTTAACATTATTTAATATGATGTATATATTTAGTGTATATATTTAAATTCACTTTTTTCGTTCACCTGGACGCTCCGAACTTTTGTCTTCTCTATTTGTTTATTAATAATTTTTCTACTCAAAGAATGGAAAAACTGAAATTTTGTACATAACAATTTGCTACGCTTTAATAACTGATCAGGAAAGCTTTATATTGTCTTAAATTAATGTTTAGGGACTCATAAAATACAAATAATTTATTTATCATTCCATTTATTTGTTGCAAACAAATTTGATAAACAAATTAAATAATAGTCTTATTATTGGTAAAATTTTGTTGTTGCTCAAAGTACCTCATATTAATGTAGGAATGACATTTAATAACAAAGATAATTTAGAATTTTATAATAACTATGTTATAAACAATTATTGTGGCAAAATATTAGAATTTGAGATTTAAAAAATTATTATTTCCTTCAAGCGCCAGAAAGGCTTCAGGTATTCCTTAAAACAATAAATATTTAATGATATTTGACAAAATATTACAATTTAAATTGTTGTAAACACATTAGGTGAACAAATTCAAAATTTTGCTCCTTTCGCATAGAATTTTTTTTTTACACTGGAAATGTTTTAAGCTGTTGAACGAATAACTGTTAGTCACAAAAATATTTGAGAAGTTAACAATAACCATTGTTATAAATAATTATCGTGACAAAATATTCAAATGTAAGGTTTTATCCAAAATTTATTTTCTTTAATCGCTACAATGGCTACGGATATTCCTAAAAAAATGTATCTTTGATCAGTACAAAAATTTAAATTGTTATATTTTATCAAATATTATTAAATATTGATTATTTTAAGGAATACCTGAAGACGTTCTGGCCATTGAAGGAAATTATCATTTGAAAAATCTCAAATTCTAATATTTTGCCACAAAAATTGTTTATCACAGTGATTATGATAAACTTTTAAATTATTTTTGTTATTAAATGTCATTCCTACATTAATGGGAAGCACGTTTAGAAAAAAAAAATTTCACCGATAATAAGACTTTGTTCATACTTTGACTGGAAAAATTATTAATAAAAAAATAGATGAGACAAAAGTTCGGAGAGTCAAGATCTATAGAATTTAATGATCTTTAATTTAAAACAGATAAATTCAAAATCGCAAGAAAATTGAAGACTCTGGACATTTTTGAATGAAAAAAGTGCATTTCCTCCAACTGTGCGTCATGAGTACAGTACGTTTGTTTATAGGTTTTAATAGCTTATAGTCTGTTCATTTTAGAAATAATGAGATTTGCAATAATATAATTAAATATTTTATTCAAAATCTCCTTTAAATTAAAATTTTTCAATAAAATTATTAGGGGCTTAATGCAGCGAGAAAAAAGCTTTCAAGATTAAGCAACAAATAAATTATTGAACTGTATAAATGTATATATGATGTTTGGTTCAATTTAAATTATATACATTATATTGAATAATATTAAATCCATTTTCTCATTTATCATTCGTGTCATTGACTTTTTACCAAATGATTCCCTTAAAAACTTGAAACATATTTTAATTATTATTATATTTATATTGGATATAAGTAATATATTGTTTATTAATTCTTCTGATCATGTATATGTTTTAAATATTTTTGTCATTGGGGTCTTAAATATTATTAATTTTTTCATTAACTACATTAATAATTTCAACAATAAATAATTTCGTTTGACTAGAACAAATAATAAAATTATTAATACCAGCAAAATAAATCATAGAAATATGAAGTTCGAACTGCTTTCAAAATGTATCTCAAAATTAAATTTTATTCATATTAAACTACATATTTTCATGACTTTCTTTTTTTAAATAATTAGTAATAGTTTACAATTGAAAAGTTTTTTTGTTGAAATATGAACTACTACATTTTTGTTCAAAAATCATATTTTTTTAAATTGAAACTGAATTGCTTGGTTCAAAATAAAACTCTAGTGATAACAATTAATTTTTTTGGTTGGAGATTAATCATTTAATTAAAAAATTAATCTCTGGTTGACGAATGTGTTATTTTATTGGAAAAACTATTATTTATATTGTTTATTTGCAAACAGCATCAAGTTTTTAATCATTTTTGCTTTTTCTTAATGCAATTCAATGAAAAAGACGGACCTACTTTTTGTGGCGCCATCTGTTGGATTAGTTTGACCGACATTTCCCCTCCGGATCGTAAGAAAACTACTACTGCATACACATACACGGTCGAGGCAGGGTACTGCTCAATTAAAACTATTAAACAGCTATTAAACAACTATTAAACTGCTATTAAAACCTATAAACAAACGTACTGTACTCATGACGCACAGTTGGAGAAAATGCACTTTTTTCATTCAAAAATGTCCAGAGTCTTCAATTTTCTTGCGATTTTGTATTTATCTGTTTTAAATTAAAGATCATTAAATTCTATAGATCTTGACTCTCCGAACTTTTGTCTCATCTATTTTTTTATTAACAATTTTTCCAGTCAAAGTATGAATTGAAAAAAAACTTGACCGGAAAATATTCTCCATACAATATCTACATATTTGTCTAGGAACTTTCCCAATTGAAATGCTGTTTTCTTTTTAGAAAATTCGAATGTGTTCTTTGTTGTTGTTCCAGGTGAAGATAATTAAACTGAAGAAACGGATAACTCCGTTGACGGCTCTGATGCTGGAAGATTCGGACGAGGGTGACGATCGTTCTCCACCACCTCCGCCCCCAGGATCACCGCCGCCTCCACATCTCTGGCCAAGCTACCTGGCTGCCTACAACGCAGCCTTAAAAACCGTCACATCAAATCCCCTGCCACCACCTGCAGCTCCTGCTCAACCTCGTCCTCCACCCACACCTCTGCCTTTGCTGGTGCCGCCACCTCCCCTCAATTACACAATACAGCCCTGCAGCAAGGCCTGAATAATTGACAAATCAATCAATTAATTTCATTTCCCTGGATTATTTGCTGCTCTCTCTCTCTCTCTCTCTCTCTCTTTTTTTCGAGAACATTTCTTGTTGTTGATGTTGTTGTTGTTGTTGTTGAGGCGTGATGACAAAAATGATGAATTTGTATGTACATAGTAATTATTACTAAGTAAGACGATTGACACGCTTTCTCGAGAATTCAGACTTTGCAGGTGTATCATCATCATCCTTTTGTATAATATTCATTTCTTCTTGCTAATTAGAGGATCATAGTCGCAATTGACGGTGCCGAGACTGACAAGAGCTGAGTGAATTGTGAGTCCTGAGCTAGAATTATCAATTTCTCGAAGGATCTTTTCTTTTTTTTTGTATTGAGCATGATTCCACTGTTTTTCTTTTTACTTAATTTTAATTTCGGTGGCATTTTCGAGACACCACTTTTCTAATTTTAATGTATTTTGAGTATTTTAGATTTAATTATTAGCGTCATCGAAGCAATGTTATTTTTACGTAAACAGAGGCGCGATGTACATAAAAGAAATAAAATAGTCTCTGATCCTTCGTTTATCTACGCGCGCTTTATCTTTTCTTTTTTTTTTTTTTTTTCGTCCTGAAGATTTTTATATTTATTGTTTACGATTCATCGTTCGGCTGACTACATTCTGTTTCTATTTTAAGAAAAAAAAAAATATTCATATTTATTGGTCGAGCGAGATCGGGGGATTCATCTTTCTACAGTGAGATGTAAATAAACAGTCTTATAAATGAATTTACCCATTTTATTGATTGGTTTCAGTTCAGTTTCCTACCTGGACAATCTGGAATTAGCAGGGATTTTTTTGAGAGCGTGCTGAATTTTTTTTTTAGATGCATAGGAAAATTTAGTGAAAATGATTTATTTATCAAAGGTGTTTATATTGTATTTAACTATTTTGATGAAAATTCGCCTTTTCTTGGGTTTGAAATTAATTAACTGAAAATTTAACAGTTTATTTGCAATGTTTTTTCTATTGACTGAAAATTGTTTTTAGTTGAAAGTTCAACTAATCTTGAAGAGAGTAGTCTTTTTCGACCAATTTAAACTGTTTTTGAACAAAAATTAAAATGCTTTTTTGTTGAAATATAAAATAATACATTTTTCGTTCAAAAATCATATTTTTTAAATTGAAATTTAATTACTTGGTACAAATTAAAACTCTTGTGATAAAAATTAATTTTAATTTGATTGAAGATTAATCGTTTCATTAAAAAATTAATCTCTGGTTAAAGAATGAGTTATTTAATTGAAAATTCGTTTTGGAAAAGAGTCGTCTTTTTCGACCGAATCAAACTGTTTTTGAAAAAAAATGTTATGCTTTTTTTTTTTAATATCATTTTTCGTTCAAAAATAATATTTTTTAATTATAATGTAATTACTTGGTTGAAAGTTTAATCACTGTGGCCGCTGGACCGGGAAAACAGGAAAATTACAGTGAATTTATTTTTTGACTGGGAATTTTACAAAATTTTTAGAATAAAAATTTTGTCCAACTTTGATTTCAACCGTTTTTAAATAATTTTTCAAATAGTGATTTTTTAAATTATTATATCATTCAATTTAGAATCCTTAATTCGAAAATCTTTTACTTTCAAAATATTCCGTTTTGGATTTTTAATTTTTAAAAGCATATATTTTAATTTAAAGAATTTTAAAATCCAGTTTTAAAAGCTTAACAAATTAAAAATTAGAATTAGAAATAGAACAAAAATCTGTCCAAGTTCGATTTTAACAGTTTTTTAAAATAATTAAAGTGCTGTTTTGAAGATTTAAACAATTAAAAACTAAAAGCATTTGAGGTTAAAACTTTTTGATAAAAAACAGTTTT
Organism: Belonocnema kinseyi; assembly: GCF_010883055.1. Taxonomy (NCBI): domain Eukaryota; kingdom Metazoa; phylum Arthropoda; class Insecta; order Hymenoptera; family Cynipidae; genus Belonocnema; species Belonocnema kinseyi. The sequence goes on along the minus strand of NC_046666.1, from coordinate 5,875,879 downwards.
ATTTTATTCACTGTATATATAAATAAATAAATTTATTTTTGAAATGGATCTGTATTCTAAGTATAGAAATCTAAACAATACTTGATTTGACCAAACAATTCTAGATCCATTCAAAATTTGAGAATTTCCAGATTGTAAATGTTTCAATCCGAAAGTCTTGATAATAATTGAAATTAATATATCATGTATTCCGATAATTTTATTATTAAATAAATGTTCTCATGATTGTTCAATAATATATTTTTAATTCAGAGTTTCAGGTTTTCCTTTACATTATTTTTTATATTAAATTTAATAAATAAATTTATTAATATATTATTTCTATTAATTTTTTCAGCTATCAAAAAATGTAAACGTGTGTTTTATTTTCAACTAAAAATAAATCCATAATAATATAGTCATGATTAAAGGTTTTTATTAAATTTAAAATATTGTGAGTCGAAATTATTCAATTTTTATCCCATTTAATTTAAAATTTTTTATTGTAGAAAAAGAATAAGTATTTAATATTTAGCAATATTTCACTGTTCATTTAAGACGAGTAAATTGAAACCAAATATTTAAAAGAAAACAAATTGAAATTGAATTTTTTACTTTTTACTTTTTTTGAAAATCCTGCAAATTTAAAAAAAAATTTAATTCTCTTCAAATCTTCTTAAACTTTCTGTTACAATAATTTTTCAAAGTGAAAAATCATTTTCAATTTTCCTAAGAATCTTAAGATTTTTTTTTATTCTTTTGAAGTCTTTCACAATTCTTAAACAAATTATAATTTTTTTGTTTGAAATCTGCAAAAATGTACATTTTATTATAAATTCAGCTGTAAGTGTTTGAAATTATTTCAAGTTCTAAATTTAATTCCCATTTTTTTTTTAAATTCTAAGTATCTCCTAAAATTACTCTAATATTTTTACAAATAATAAGTGTTCTATTATTATTTATAAATTCAAATTCAAATTTTTTTTAAATTTGCAGGATTTTCTAAAAGTTATAGAAAAAATTCAATTCATTTTG
>NC_046666.1:5869222-5874765 GCF_010883055.1 Belonocnema kinseyi | reverse complement strand
AATCTGTCAAAGTTTGATTTCCAATGCTTTTAAAATAATTGGTTGAATAGTTATCTTTTATAATTATTAAATCATTCAGTTTACAAAGCATAATTCGAAAATATGCTTTAAAAATTGTCCATTTTAGATTTTTATTTTTAATTCAAAGAATTTTAAAATGCAGTCTTGAACTGTTAAATAATTAAAAATGTTTGAAGTTGCAAATTTGGATGAAAACAATTTTTAGTTTATCAACTGTAAATATAAATGAATTATTTTTAAAAAGAAACAATAATTGATTTGTCGAAATGATTCTAAATCCGTTCAAAAGTAAGGATTTCCAGATTTTAACGTTAAAAATTAAACCGTTTCAATTCAAAATTAGTAGTTATTAAAAAATGCAAACGTCCGATTGAAACTTTATCAACTATTTTTAACTTAGAAATAACTTCATAATAATTTATTTGTTATTAAAGGCTTTCACTACATTTAAAATATTGTTTCAGTGTAAAATATTAAATTTTTAATCCATTTTATTTCAAATTTCTTAATCAAGGAAGAGATTAATTATTTAATATTTAGGAATATTGGAATGTTAATTTAATACGAGTAAATTGAAGCCAAATATTTAAAAGTAAACAATTTGAAACTGAGATAAAAAGCCTTAAATCGTAAAAATGTCGAAGAGCTTTTAAACTTTGAACATTACAATTTTGATTCTTATTTTTTAAAAATGTTTAATTTGTAAGTGAAATTGTTGAATTTTAGTGTTTAAATAGCAATTGAACACTTACTATTTATAGAAACAATCAGGGTAATTTTAAGAGGTATTTAAAAATTTTTTGCAGATTTAAAAAAAAATTAGAAACTTTATAAGAATTGTGAATGGCTTCAAAAGAATAAAAACAGTTCCGTAAGATTCCTAGGAAAATTAAAAATAATTAATCATTTTTAAATGTTATGTTAAAAGAATATTCAAAAAGATTTTTAAAGATTTCCCAAATTGTAAAAAAAGAATCTGGAAGATTTTGAGAATTTTTTTTTAATTTGGTGGAGTTTCTAAAAATTGTAGGAAAAATTCTTTACATTTCAAAAGATATTTAGAAGTTGTAACAAAAAAATTTCAAAAATATTTTTAAAGTTGAATAAAATAAAATTAATTTTTTTAGCTATAGTGGTCGATTTTTGAAATTTCATTGACCTTGAAAAATGTTTGCGAACCGGGAAATGACTGTTATTTTTTTTTTTGTCATTAAAACGGCCACCCTGAAAAAGAAATTTAAATTGATTTTGAATTTAATTTCTTAAATTTATTCTTACCATTTTACTGGAAAATTCGTCTGATATTTTTTCCAATTCAACGCGTACATTTCCTTCTCTATGAGGTCGCAATCCGGTCATATGACGAACGACCTCAGCTTTTGATAAAGATGGAATTAATTTGACGCATCTCTCTCGAATTGAAGCTGCGTCATGAGGACAAAATTCTCTATTTTCTGAGTCAAAAGCTCTAACTCCGCCCAGAGTACAAATACCATTAAATCCGGGAATGATATAGGTATCGTTTTCGCCATAAAAAAAGGTTTTTATCCACGGTGCTTTCACCTAAAATAATTTTCCATTTTAAATAGATTCAAAACATTTTTCAATTGTATTAATTTGTCAGTGAATTGATTCTTTGACCGGGAATTTTACAAAATTTTTATTCTAAAAATGTTGTGCAACTTTTATTTCAACCGTTTTTTAAATAATCTTTCAAATTGTGAGTTTCATAAATTATATCTTTCAGTTTAGGCTTAAAAAATTAGAAGTTTTTAAAATCGAATATTTTTAAATAGGAAACAGGGTGGCCGCCGAACCGGGAAACCGGGAATTTTACGAATTTTCAGAAGAAAAATCTGCCCAAGTTCCATTTTAAAAGTTTTTTTTTTAAATAATTAAAGTGCAGTTTTGAAGATTCAAACAATTAAAAATTAAAAGCATTTGAAGTTGCAAATTTTTGATAAAAAATAGTTTAATTTCATCAACTGTAAATATAAATAAATAAATTATTTTTAAAATAGATCTGTACTCTAAGGATAGAAATCTGAACAATAATTGATTTGACCAAACAATTATAGATCCGTTCAAAATTTTAGAATTTCCAGATTTTAAATGTTTCAATTCGAATTGAAATTAATATATCATTTATTCCGATAATTTTATTTTTAAATAAAAATTTGCATGATTTTTCAATAATATATTTTTAATTCCGAGTTTCAAGTCTTTCTTTTTATTATTTTTTATATTAAATTAAATAAACAAATTTATTAACATATTATTTCTATATATAATCATAATTAAAGATTTTTATTAAATTTCAAATTTCTTAATGTAGACAAAAAATAATTATTTAATATTTCACTGTTCATTTAAGACGAGTAAATTGAAACCAAATATTTTAAAGAAAACAATTTGAAACTGAATTGTTTTACATAGAAAGCTTTGAATCTTTAGATTTTTCAAGAACTTTTTAACTTTTAGCGTTACAATTTTAATTAGTCTATTTAAGAAGTGTTTAATTTATAAGTAAAATTGTTAAATTTTGACGCATAAATAACAATTGAACACTTATTATTTGTAGAAAAAATTTGAGTAGTTTTAAAGGGTATTTAGAAGTTTTGAAAAGACTGAAAATTAATTAAAAACTTGAAATTATTTCAAGTAATTTAAACGAAGTGTGTTAACATTTTTTTCAGAACTTCTAAATATATCTGAAAATTAATCGATGTTTTCCTAGAATTTTTGAAAATCCTGTAAATTAAAAAAAAATCCTTAAAATCTTCCATTTTCTTCTTTGATAATTTTTTAAATCTCTTAAAATCTTCTTAAACTTTCGGTTACAATAAATTTTCAAAGTGAAAAATCATTTTTAATTTTCCTAATAATCTTAAGAAATTTTTTTTATTCTTTTGAAGTCTTTCACAATTCTTAAAAAAAATGCTAAATTTTTTGTTTGAAATATGCAAAAATCTACATTATATTTTTAATTCGGTTGTAAGTATTTGAAATTATTTCAAGTTCTAAATTTAATCTTTTTAAATCTTTTTAAAACTTCTAAATATCTCTTAAAATTACTCTAATATTTTTACAATATTTATAAATTCAATTTTTTTTTTTAATTTTCAGGATTTTCTAATAGTTATAGAAAAAATTCATTTTGAAATATATTTAAAAGTTCTGAAAAAAATTCAAAATTTATTTTTAATTTGTAAAAATTTTAAACCACTTCTAGATTTCTCAAATTTTTTAATGTGTAGTTTAAAATTACTTAAAATAATATAATTTTGAAGATTTTTAAATTTCATTGCTTGATTCTTTAATGTAGACTATTGAAAATGTTAACGTGGATTTCTATTTTTGGAACTTAATCTGAATCTTTGAACTCTATAATTTGTAAAATTTATAAATTTTGCAGTTTATTTGCATTTCATTTAAAATTGTTTTAATGAAAAGTTTTAGTGCCTTCCATTTGGTACATGTAAATTTTGAAGCATTTAAATACAAAATTTTTTAATTAAAAAAATTTTAAACTTCAATTTTAAAAGTTTGGAATTCAAGGGTTCCACTTTGAATGCTTTAATTTGTTGTTTATTGTTTATTACTTTAAATGGAAAAATGTTTAGAATATAGTTTGATTTTTAAAATTTGATTGGCCGTGAAAAATTTTTGTGAATCGGGAAAAAACCAGGAACAGTGAATTTAAAGAATGAATTTTAAATATGAATTGGAACAGGGAGTTTCACAAAAAATTATTGTTCTGATCTGGATCAGGGATTTTTTTAAAATTATTTTGTGAGTTAAAATGGGGAATTTTTGAAAAGAACTCAAACGAGTTAAAACGGAAAATTAAAAAAAAAAATTATAAAAATTATGAATTTGAATGTACATTTCACAAAAAAAATCTAATTCTTAGTTCTGAATGGAAAATTGAATTTTTAAAAGAAAATTCGAATTCTGAGTTGAAACGGGGTATTTTCGAAAAAAAATTAAATTATGAATTGAAATAGGGAATTTTACAAAAATTCTAATTCGTTGAAATGGAGAATTTTCGAAACAAATTTAAATTCCGGATTTGAAAAGCGAATTTTAGAAAAGAATTCAAATTCTGAATTGGAACTTGTAATTTTTCAAAAGAATTATAATTCTGAATTTTCGAAAAAAATTATAGTTCTGGATTTGAACGAGCAATTTAAAAATTTTAACCAATTCCGTGTTAGTACTGGAAATTTTCAACAAGGATCAACATTCTGAATTCAAACAGAAAAGTTTTTAAAATATTTCTAATTCTGATCTGGATCAGGAATTTTCTTTTATAAAATTCTATTTGTGAGTTTAAAAAAATTACGAATTGGCACGTAAATTTTACAAAAAAATTCGAATTCTTAGTTGAAACAAAGAATTTTAGAAAATAATTAAACTTCGGGATTTGAACAAAAAATAAAAAGAATTCTAATTCTGAGTTGATGTGAAGAATTTTCCTGAACAATTAAAATTTTGGAATTGAACAGGAACTGTTCCATTTTTAATCAATTCTACGTTGGAACTGAAATTTATATAGAAGAATAATTTATTCTAACTTGGAACAAGAAATTTTTTAATCCAAAATAATGTTGAGCTAGAACTAGAAATTTTTGAAAAGGCTTAAAATTCTAAATTGGAACAGGGAATTTAAAAAAAAATCTAATTCTGAGTTGAAACGGAGAATTTTTGAAAAGGAATAAAAATAAAAATTTTTGATTTAAACGGGATATTTTTCAAATGAATTTTAATTATAAGTGTAGGCGGAGAATTTTCGAAAAGAATTTAAATTTCAGATTTGCACAGGGAATTTGCAATTTTTAATCAATAATTCTGTGTTGGAACTGAAAATTGTACAGAAGAGGAATAATTCGGATTTCGAACAGGGAATTTTCAGGTGTAACAAAATTTTGAGCCAGAACTGGAAATTTGCGAAAAGGCTTATAGTTTGAATTGGTACAGGGTATTTTACAATAAAAAATTATTATTCATAGTTCAGAGAATTTTCGAGAAGAATTAAAATTCCGTATCTGAGCAGGGTATTTTCACATGTAAAAAAATGTTGAGCTGGAACTGGAATTTTTTTAAAAGGCTGAAAAATTTGAATTAGAACAGGGAATTAAAAAAAAATCTAATTCTGAGTTGAAACGGAGAATTTTGGAAAAGAATTTAAATTCTGGATTTAAAAAGAGAATTTTATAAAAGAATTCTCATTCTGACTTGGAACATGGAATTTTTCAAAAGAATTATAAATTTTTAAAAATAATTCTAATTCTGGGTTAAATCGGGAAATTTTAGAAAAGAATTACTGTAATTCTGGATTGAAACAGGAAATTTTCAAATTTCAAAGAATTCCGAGCTAGTACTGGATATTTTCGAAAAGGATCAAAATTCTGAATTAGAACAGGAAAGGGGGAGGGTCGGTAAGGCCGGTTTTTGGCCTAATTTATTTTTGGACCAAAAAATCTGAAAAAATCATGGTAGTATCTTATAAGTATCCCGAG
>NC_046666.1:5859989-5869122 GCF_010883055.1 Belonocnema kinseyi | reverse complement strand
ATCTGGCGTCCTTTGACTTTTATCGCGTCAGTTTCAAGGTCATTGGAAGGTCAAATCGAGAGAAAACGGTAAAAAAAATCCAAAAAAATACGTTATAGGTTTATGGAGTCGCTAATTACGAATCAGCGACCCCAAAAACCTATAACATATTTTTAAAAAAAATTTTACCGGTTTTTCTCGATTTGACCTTCAAATGACCTTGAACCTGAAGCGATAGAGTTCAACGGATGCCAAATTCGTAATTAGCGACTCCAAAAACCTATAACGTATTTTTTTGGATTTTTTTACCGTTTTCTCTCGATTTGACCTTCCAATGACCTTGAAACTGACGCGATAAAAGTCAAAGGACGCCAGATTTGTATTCGGCGACCCCGAAAACCATAGTAAACCCGAGCTAACCTCAGAATACATGTTTAAGAGTGTACCATGATTTTTTCAGATTTTTTGGTCCAAAAATAAATTAGGCCAAAAACCGGCCTTACCGACCCTCCCCCTTTGTCCAAAGAATTCTAATTCTGAGTTGAAACAGGCAATTTAAAAATATTAACCAATTCTGAGTTAAAACTAATATTTATCCAAAAGAATTATAAAATTAAATTAAGTAAATAAAATAAGAAACAAAAATATAAAATAATAATATATTATAAATTGATAAAATAAGAATAAAGTAATAAAGAATAATAAAAAAAGAAATCAAATTATAAAATACCTTCGTAACTTGACCCCGAATTGGTACTAGATGTCTATCATTGCAGAGTTCACGAGCTCCCAAACCAGAGCAGTTGATGACCAAATCGAAATTTTTTGTTATCTCCTTCAAAGAGTTTACAGTTTTTTCAACAAGGACAGTTCCATTTAAGATTAACCTGGCGAAAGATAAGTTTTTATTTAATTTTAATTTTTTTTTTAAATCAATTTTAATTTGATTAAAATTAATCTTAATTTAATTCAATGAAATCAAATTACTTTTGTCTAGCCCAGGGAAGGTGAAGGCTAGTTTCATTGAGAATTGTCATAAAAAACGATCCATACTTCCAACCGCCTTCGACGAGTTTTAATTCTTCGGGAGTCACTTTTCGGTAAATAGGAAGTAGTTTTTCCATCCACTGATTCTGTTTCAATTATCAGGGAATTTATTGATTTAGTAATTTTTTCACTAATCATCACTAATTATCAAAATAACTACCCTAAAATATTTTTGCTAAAAATTTATATTTTTAAAAGTTATTAACAATCAAAGTTCATGATAATTTTATTTTAAAAAATGGATAAGTCGCGAACGGTTCATTGAAATTCAATAATTAAGTCATACAAATTTTTGTTACGATGTATACGCTAAAAAATTGTTTGGTAGTAAAAAACATTTTTTTATTCTTTAAATAATCGTTTGTTTGAAACAATTGAAAGTTAATTAAACTTCTCCGCCTGTGAAATATGTCTTTTAGGCGCCAATAGATTCTACAATCTCTTCTGAAAATTTTGATGAAAAAGAAAGTTTTGTATTTTGTAGTAGTTCAAAAGTTATTGATTTTTTTTTGTAACCTCGCTTTGACACGATTTTTCAACTAAAATTATAAATGTTCATGAAAAAATGAATTTTTAATCAAATGGTTCAACTTTCTACAAGGTATAGTCAATTTTGTAATAAAAAGATGAATTTTCAACAAAATAGATCCATTATCAAATAAAAAATTCGATTTTCAACCAAAAGTTAAATGGTGAAGTTTTCAGTTAAAATAATTGATTTAAGAAAATAATATTAACAAAATAGTTCACTTTTCCACAAAATAGATGAATTTTTAACAAAAAGAATAAAGCTACATTAAAAAAAAAATTTTTTTTTAATTAATGTGGATCAAATTTCAGCCAAGAAATAGGGGAATAATTGGAGAACATTTTATTTTCAATAAAATTATTGCGTGTATTATGTTGAGTACAATATAAAACGAATTTTCAACTAAAATGATAAATGTTCATGAAAAAATGAATTTTTAATCAAGTGGTTCAACTTTCTACAAGGTATAGTCAATTTTGTAATTAAAAAGATGAATTTTCAACAAAATAGATCCATTATCAATTAAAAAATTCGATTTTCAACCAAAAGTTAAATGGTGAAGTTTTCAGTTAAAATAATTGATTTAAGAAAATAATATTATCAAAATAGTTCACTTTTCCACAAAATAGATGAATTTTTAACAAAAAGAATAAAGCTACATTTAAAAAAAAAATTTTAATTAATGTGGATCAAATTTCAGCCAAGAAATAGGGGAATAATTGGAGAACATATTATTTTCAATAAAATTATTGCGTGTATTATGTTGAGTACAATATAAAACGAATTTTCAACTAAAATGATAAATTTTCATGAAAAAATGAATTTTTAATCAAGTGGTTCAACTTTCTACAAGGTATAGTCAATCTTTTGACCAAAAAGATGAGTTTTCAACAAAATAGATGCATTTTAAACTAAAAAAAAATAATATATTTTTAACCAAAAGTTGAATTGTTAAGTTTTCAGTTAAAAAGATTAATTTAAAAAAATAATATTATCATAAAAATAGTTTAATTTTTTCACAAAATAGATGAATCTTTAATTAAAATAATGAAGCATCATTTGAAAAAACGAATTTTTTAATAAAGTGGATCAACTTTAAGCAAAGAAATAGGGTAACAATTGGGTAATAAATTATTTTGAATAAAATTATTGTATTAAGCTTTTCATATTAATAATATGAAACGAATTTTAAACTAAAATGATAAATGTTCATAAAAAATGCATTTTTAATCAAGCGGTTCAACTTTCTACCAGGTATAGTTATTTTTTGATCAAAAAGATTAGTTTGTAATAAAAAAAAAAATTTCAACCAAAAAATTATTTTTTCCAACAAAAAGATGAATTTTTAACTGAACTAATGAAGCTTCAACACAAAAACTGAATTTTTAATCAAATAGTTTGATCTTCAACAAAGTATAGTTAAATTTTCAACCAAGAAGATTAATTTTATACCAAAAAAGTGTTTTTTTTTCAACAAATTGGTTGAAAAATTCAACCTAGTAGTTGAATTTAAAACAAAACAAAAAATAAATTTTCAATTTAAAAAAATTTATTAGTTGGTATTTAAAATAATGGAGATTTTTAATTTAAATTCCAACTACTAAATTCTTTTTATTCATCTTTTTTGGTTTAAAATTCAACTACTAGGTTGAATGTTGGCACCGATTTGTTAAAAAAAGACTTTTTTTGTAGAAAATTAATCTTTTGAACTACTGCAAAATACAAACTTTTTTTTCACCAAAATTTTCGGAAGAGATTGTAGAATCTATTGGCTCGTAGAAGAATTCTTTTTGCAGGCCGAGAAGTTTATTTAATTTTTAATTGTTTAAAACAAAAACAATTATTAAAACAATAAAAAATGTTTTTCACTACCGAAAAATTTTTTAGCGTAAAGTATACTTGGTAACAAAAATTTTCATAACTCAATCATTCAATTGTGATGAACCGTTCGCGAGTAATCCAATTTTGAAAAAAAAATGATCAAGAACTTTGATTGTTAATAACATAAAAAAAAATTAATTTTTTGCAAACATATTTTGGGAGAGTTATTTTGATATAAAAACGAATCGAAAACTGTATAAATTGATTGAAAATAGAACTATCGATTTAAAAGTGTTACGCTTGACATATTTTGTCTCAATTTTATTGATCAAAAAAACGGACAAAGAACGTGAATTGAATTTAAAAATCGGTAATTTGTCAATTTTGAAAAGTGATTTCTATATATATATATATATTTTTCTTTGAAAAAACGGGAATTTTGGAAAAGTATTAAAACTGGGCTTTAGAAGAAAGGAGTTTTTAAAAAATCCGATCCATTACAAAGAAGTTCCTGCTTTCAAACTTTAGAAAAAGAGAGTACTTAAAGTAGTTTTTAGAATAAAAGTAATATTTTGGAGAAGAAATATTTTCAAATTATAATATAATTTTCTTTAATTTTTTCGTTGAGAATTCAACTTATTTTTCTTTCAAATTCAACTACTTGTGTTTAAAAGATAAATTCATTTGTTAAAAATTAATTTTGTTTTTGGAAAATTTGTCATTTTAATGGAAAATTAATTCAATTAGAAAAACGAAAAATTCAAATATTCTATTTTTGGTTGGAATTTGATCTTTTTTTTAAATTCATGTAATTTGTCGAAAATTCGTCTTTTATTATACAAAATGAATCTTATTGGTTGAAAATTCATCTTTTTGGTAGGTATAATATTCAACTGTCTCACCGTTTTAGTTGAAAATTCGCCAATTAAGATGAAAGTTCTTTTTTTAAACTAAAAATGCAAATTTTCCATTTTGTGTTGAAAATTGATTATTTTTTTCTATTTCAAAATTCAACTATTTAGTTAAAATTCATGTACTTATTGAAAATTTCTATTTTTTTTATAGAAAATTAATCTATTTGTTTGAAAATTAATATTATTGTATAAAAATTCATCTTTTTGGATAAAAATTGAAGATGAAAATTTATCTATTTGGTTTGAAATTCCACTGTTCTATTCAAAAATTCATAATTTGGTATTTGAAAATTCATCTGTTTTGCGATTTTTTGCCCTGTTGTGTTAAAGGTTATTTAGAATGAACGTCATGATTTAAAATAAACATTTGCATTTTGCAAAAAAATATAAAAATAAATTGAGTAAATGTTAAAGTTATTTTGTCAAAAATTAGTTTTTTTATTGAAGATCCATCTTCAATTGAAAATTTGACTATTGCGTTAAAATTTCGTTTTTTTTTTGGTTGAAAATATTTTTTTTCTGACAATTTAACTATTCTAGTTCAAACTTCAATTATTTTGTTCAAAATTCATTTTTTTGTTGTTGAAAATCAATTTTCTTGACTAAAAATTGAACTATTTTACTTAATAATAATTTTAGTTGATAATAATAATAATAAACCTAATAATTTTAGTTTAAAACTCGTCTCTTTAGTTGAAAATTTATATTTTTTAAATTGAAAATTCGTCTTCTTTGTCACAAAATTAATATTCTTGGTTAAAAATTTAACTATTTCAGTTAAATACTTATCATTTTAGTTGAAAAGTGATATTTTTTGGTTCAAGATTAAACTCTTTTATTAAAAATTGATAACTTTATTTAAAGATTCATCACTTTGGTTGAAAATTTGTAATGGTTTTTGTAGAAAATAAATTTCTTGACTAAAAATTTAACTATTCCATTTTTAGTTGACAATTCATCTTTTTTAGTTTAAAATTCGTATTTTTTATACAAAATTATTATTCTTGTTTAAATAATCACCACTTTAGTTGGAAATTTGTTTTTTAAACTGAAATCGTAATTATTCCAGTTAAATGTTCCATCATTTTTGTTGAAAATTCATCTTTTTGGATGAAAATTTCTATTTTTTTAGTTGAAAATTCAACTATTTGTGTTTTGTTGTTGTTAAAAATTATTATTTTTTAAATTGAAAATTTAACTATTCAATTTTTGTTGGCAATTTAACTTTTTTAGTTAAAAATTCATATATTTTGTTTAAAAATTACCTTTTTGATTGAAAACTTAAATCTTCCAGTAAAAAATTCACCGTTGTAGTAGAAAATTAATAATTCTGTTTTGAAATTCCACTGTTCCAGTTAAAAAGGTTCATCAATTCAGTTGAAGATTCCTTAGTTTGATTAAAAATTTATCTATATTGTTGAAAATTCTGTTTTTTTTTTTGTTTTTTCGAAAGTTAAATTTATTAAACTGAAAATTCAAGTATTAAACTTTTTATTGAAAAATTATATTTTTAGTTAAAAATTGATCGTTTTTAGTTAGAAATGCAACTATTTGGTTAAAAATTCTTGAAATTAAAAAAAAAAAGTTTGATTAATAGTATTGTTACTTTAAAAAATTATTTATTATGTCGAAAATTTAATTTTTACAAATTTTCATTAATATAAAATTATATCACATGATTAATTTAATAATATATAAAATACCTTTATCGCATATGGAGAGGATTTCGCAAATATATAACCAGATACGTTAGTTATCCCAGCTAAAGCAGCTTCCTCTGTTTTTCGAATGTCATCATAGTATTCATAAGAGTCTTTTATCCATTTCCTAAAATAGGAAATTTACTTTTTTAAATCAACTTTAAATTCCTTTGAATTAATTTAAAATTAAATTTAAAAACGTTGAAACTTTAAAAAAAATTAAAATATTTTATTTCTTTTATATTATTTATATTTAATTTGATTTAATTTATATTTTTATGCAATCTAGTCATGAATTTGAAATTTGTCTTTCCGAATATTTTCAACTTGAATGCTTTTAAACAATTAACTTGACATATTTTAGCGTTAAAAATTGTTCTAACATAAATTAATTCAAAAAAGATAAATAATTTTAATTTTGAAGGCATCAAAATTCATCGATAATTTTGCTATTAAAAAAAGTAAAAAATTGAAAATTCAGTACCAATTTGAAACATTTGAATTTCAAATGGTTTTTATTTGTTTCAATGCAAAATGGATAATTAATTTTTAATTTTAAGACTTCAAGATTTAACAAGTTTAGTACTAAAAACAGTTTTAAAAAATGGATACATAATTTTAAAACTTTAAACTTTAATAGTTAACAATTTTAGTATTAAAATACTACAAAATTCAGATAATTAAAAAAAATTTAATTTTAAATTGGTTCTTTTTTTTTATTTTAATTCAAAATGAATTATTAATTTTAAATTTCAAAACTTCAAGATTTAACAATTTTGGTATTGAAAATAGTATAAAATTCAATAAAAATTTGAAAAAGTTCAATTTTAAATAGTTCTTTTTCAAAAATTTCAATTCAAAATAGATCATTAATTTTTAATTCGAAGACATTAAGATATAACAATAATTTTAGTGTTCAAAATTGAAAATTCAATACCAATATGAAACAGGTAAATCTTTCCAAAAATATTAATTTACAATAACTACATAATTTGAAATTTGATGACTTAAAGAGTTAACAATTTTGGTATAAAAAATATTTCTAAATGGACAAATAATTATAAATCTAAATATTTCAAAATTTAACTGTTTTGGTATTAAAAATTTTAGTATTAAAAATGTTTCTAAATTGAAAATTCAGTACCAACTTAAAATAATTAATTTTTAAATGGTTTTAAAAAACAACTTTAATTCGAAATGGGTAAACAAATTTAAATTTCAAGGCTTCAAAATTAAACAATTGTAGAATTAAAAATGGTTCAAATTTAAAACTTCAGTACCCATGTGAAACAAGTAAATTTTAAATGGTTCTTTTTAAAAATCGTTAAATCAAAATGTATGAATAATTTTTAATTTCAAGACTATAAGATTGAACAATTTTTAAACAAAAAATTAATAAAAATTGAACATTCAGTTCACATTTGAAATAGTTGAATTGCAAATGTTTTATTTTTTAAATCTCAATTCAAAATGGTTAAATAATTTCAAATTTCAATATTGCAAGATTAAACAGTTTTATTTTTTTAAATTGTTAAAAATTGAAACAGTTCAATTCTAATTTTTTAAAATAAATAATATTTATTCAAATGGGACAATTTTAAATCTGAATATTTCAAGATTTAACCATTTTAGTATTAAAAATGGTTCAAAATTTAAATTTCAATACAAATATGAAGCATGTAAATTTGAAATGCTTCTTTTTTTAAATCTTTGATTTGAAATTGATAAATAATTTTACATTTTAAAACTTCAAGATTTCATAATTTTAATATTAAAAAGCGTTCAAACTTGAAAATGCACTCAGAATCTGAAACCGTTCAATTTAAAACGTTTACTTTTTGAAAATCTTTAATTCAAAATGGTAAATAATTTATAATTCCAAGAATTCTAGATTTTTTAATTTTAGTATTAAAAATGGTTCAAAATAGAAAATGTAGTATCAATCTGAAGCAGTTCAATTTTAAATGTGTTTTTTTTTAAATTTTTAATTCAAAATGGATAAATAATTCCAAATTTCAAGATTGCAAGATTAAACAATTTTATTTTTAAAAATTGTTCAAAATTGAAAATGCAGTACCAATCTGAAACAGATCAATCATAATTTTTTTAAATAAATAATATTTATTTATATTGAACAATTTTAAAGCTGATCATTTCAAGATTTAGCAATTAGTTTTAACAATGGTTCAAAATTTAAAATGCAGTACCAATCTGAAACCGTTTACTTTTTTTAAATCTTTAATTCAAACTGGTAAATAATTTATAATTCCAAGAATTCTAGATTTTTAATTTTAGTATTAAAAATGGTTCAAAATAAAAAATGTAGCATCAATCTGAAACAGTTCAATTTTAAATGTTTTTTTTTAATCTTTAATTCAAAATAGACAACTAATTAATAATTTGCAGACTTCATAATTTTTAAATTTTACTATTATAAATGTTCAAAAATGTAAAATTCAGTTCCAAACTGAAACAGTTCAATTTTAAACGGCTCTTTTTAAATATATTAATTTAAATTTGCAAAAGATAAAAATTTAACATTTCAAACTCAAAGTATAATTTTTATTAATTGATTTATAATTTAAAAAATTTACTGTCATTCCCTATCTTTTTTTTTGAAAATTTTTTAAGTTAAAATAGTAAATAGTAATAGTTTTAAACTTATAAAAAGAGTTATCATTCAATTACCATGTTATCTCGTCTGTTGGTCCAGAAAATGATGACGCGACTCTAAAAATACCAGCGGCTACATGGCTCGTAGTGTCTTCAAAGCTCGAAGCAATAATTGTAATTTTCGAATCCCTAAACTCATTTTTCAAGTTCAATGCTGTCGATAAACCGACGATACCTCCGCCCACGATCGCTACCTTCATTTTGACTGTACTATCAGTCACATGAAAACACCAATAGAAGTGATAAGACTATTTTGCTATTTCAGTGCGATGGCGCGAAATTTAATTTAATAACAGTTCTTAGACTCATCTACACTATTGAAATTTTTTTTTAGCGATGACACTATTTTCCTATTTTGAAATTATTTTAAAATAAATTAATAAAAATAATAATAAAATAATACAAATTTTTCGAAATAATTCGAAAACACTAAAGACACTTTTTTTTACTTTAAATCTAAAAACAGTTCG
>NC_046666.1:5855646-5859889 GCF_010883055.1 Belonocnema kinseyi | reverse complement strand
TTAAACTAAAAAAGATCAATTATAAACAAAAAATGGAGAAATTAAATTTTTATTCAAGAGAATTTAATTTAATTTAAATGAGAATGAGCAAAAAAAGTTTCACGATTCTCGATCTTACATATTTAATTAAATTTTTTTTACTGATTTTATTCAGTTTAATTTTTTTTTAATTAGAAATTTATATATAAAAACTAATTTTCCACAAGACAGTTCAATTTTGTATCAAAAAGTTGAATTTTCAAGAAAAAAACTTAATTTTCAATCAAAACAGATTAATTTTTAACCAGATAATCGAATTTTTAACCCAAAACATGAAATTTTACAGGGCGAGAATTATTTTCAAATTAAAAGGATCAATTTTCAAAAAAAATAGTTGAAGTTTCAACAAACAAAATATTTGATAGTCAAGAGGAAAAAAAATATATCAATCAAATTGTTAAATTCACAAGCCAAGAAAAAAAAACGAATTTTCAACCAATAAAGATTTTTCAGGCAATAAAGAAAAATATTAAATTCAAAATTTTTAATTTTCAAGACAAAAAGATGAGTTTTCTACTAAACAGTTTAATTTTCATCCAAGTGATTAAATTTGCAACCAAAAATATGAATTTTCAGCCCAGAAGATTACATTTATACCAAAAAAAATGTTAGTCAACATTTTATTTGATTAACTTTTAGTTTATATTTTTTCGTTCCTAATTTTGTTTGTCCTAATATATAAATTTTTTAACTTAAAAGATAAATTTTAAACAAAACGTGGATTTTACTTTAAATTTTGATGAGAATGGGAAACCAGTTTCAGAATTCTAGATTTTATGTATTTAAATGAAGTTTTTTTTTATTTTTACATTTAAATTTAATTTCATTAACGAAAATTTTCAAAACAAAAACCAATTTTGTACCAGATAGTCGAATTTTTAACCCCAAAAGATGAAGTTTTTACAGAAAGAGAAATATTTTCAAATGAAAAAGATTAATTTTCAACAAAATAGTTGTATTTTAACAAACAACAATTTTATATTCATGGGAGAAAAAAATTTTAATCAAATTATTAAATTTATGAGCGAAAAAGGTAGGTTTTCAAACAAGAAAGATTTTTCAGTAAAAAAAGAAAACAATTCCATTCAAAATTTTTAATTTTGATGGTTAAAAGATGAGCTTTCTACGAAATATTTGAATTTTCATCCAAAAAGATCAATTTTCAACACAGAGATTACTTTTTTGCTATAAAAGATTAAATTTCAACAAATAAAATTAATTTCAAACTAAATAGTTTGGAAAATGGATGTAATGTTAGTCAACATTTTATTTTATTAATTTTTAGTTTATATTTTCTTCGTTCTTAGATTTTTCAACCTAATAGCTGATTTTTTAAACCAAAATAGATCAATTTTAAAGCAGACATGGAGTAATTAAATTTTCATTTAAGAGAATTTTATTTAATTTAAATGAGAATGGGAAAAAAGTTTCAGAATTTTCGATTTTATGTATTTAATTGAAGTTTTACTTAAATTTAATTTGTTTTAAAGAGAATTATCAATACAAAAAAGCATTTTCCACAGAACAATTCAATTTTATACCAAATAACTAGATTTTCAAGAATCTTTACAGAAAAGAAATTATTTTAAAATCATAAAATCAATTTTTAACAAAATAGTTGAAGTTTTAACAAACAAAAATTTGATAGTCAAGGCAGAAAAAAATGCTCATCAAATTCTTGAATTTACAACCCAAAAAGGCGAATGTTCAACGAAAGAGTTGAATTTTTCAACGAAAACAAATTTTCAACTTTTTAATAAAACTGGTGAATTTCCAATAAAATATTTCAATTTTGAAACAAATAATAACAATTTTAACAAAAAGATTATTTTTCTTTAAAAAAAAAAGATTTTTCAACAAAATTATTAAATTCGTAAAGAAATAAATGAATTTTCAACAAAATAGTGTAACTTTCAACCAAGTAGTTTTATTTTTAACCAAAAAGATTAATTTTAAAATAAAATTATAAATATTCAACTGGAACACTTGAATTTTTAACTATAAAGATTTTCTACTAAAAAAAAGATTTTGCATTTCAATAAAAAATGGAATAATTAGATTTTCAGTTAAAAAAATTGATTCTCAACTAAACTGATAAATTTTCAATTAGATCGTTTTCTACCAAAAAGACCAATTTTCAACAATATATATGAATTTTCAACTGAAAAAAAAAAATAATTTCTTAACTAAAAATTTCATATTTAAATTTTTAGTTAGGAAAAATTAATGTCCAACGAAAGAAATGAACTTTCAACTAATATGATGGAATATCCTATTGGAATAGTTACATTTTCGGTTAGAGAATAATTATAAAAAAAACAACAAATGTTTGAATTGTTAAGTAAAAAATTAATTTTCATTAAAAAATGGAATAGTAGAATAGAAGTTACAAAAATCAATTAATTGATAACAATAGTTGAATTTTCTCTAAAAAATACATGAATTTTCAAAACAATAGTTGCATTCGTAACTAAAAAAGATAAATTTTCATCCAAAAATAGAATAGTTGAATTTTCAGTTAAAAAGTTAATCAAGAAACTGATGAATTTTTAAATAAAGTGATAAATTTTCAACTGCAATAGTTGGATTTTAAACAAAAAAGATGAATTTTCATTTAGAAAATTAGTTTTTAACCAAATAAATTAATTTTAATCTAAAATGATGGAATATTCAAAATTTTCAGTTAAAAAAAATTAATTTTCCGCCACATGAAAAACGAATTTTTATTAAAGTAACTCATTTTTCAACCAGAAATGAATTTTTAATTTAAATGATGAATCATCAACCAAAAAAATTCATTTTTAACACAATAATTCAACTTTCCACTAAGTATTAACATTTCAATTGAATAAATATGATTTTTGAATGAGAACTGTAGCATTTAATAATTCAACAAAAAAAGATTTTAATTTTTAATCAAAAACTGTTGAATCCAATCAAAAAGACGACATTTTAACATAAGTTGAATTTTCAACTAAAAAAGATTTTTCAGTCGAGAGAGAAAAAATTGCAAAATTGCAAAAATAATAGTTTTTCCAATTTAAACAATTAATTTGAGCCAAAGAAGAAACGAATTTTCAATAAAATAACACATTCGTCAACCAGAAATTAATTTTTTAATTAAATGATTAATCTCTAACCAAAAAAATTAATTGTTATCACTAGAGTTTTATTTTGAACCAAGTAATTCAGTTTCAATTTAAAAAAATATGATTTTTGAACAAAAATGTAGTAGTTCATATTTCAACAAAAAAACTTAATTTTTGTTTAAAAAAACAGTTAATTTGGGGCGAAAAAGACGACTTCTCAACATGAGTTTATTTTTCAACAAGAATTTTTCACTCAATAGAGAACAAATTTGAAATGAACTGAATTTTCAAGCAAGAAGGTGAGTTTTCAACTAAGAAGATTAATTTTCTATAAAAAAGAAAAAAAACATTTAAATTTTTAGATAAAACAATTAGTTTCTGCTAAAGGAAAAACGAAATTTCAACAAAATAGCTCAGGTTTCAATCAGAGATGAATTTTTTATTTAAATAATGAATCTTCAACCAAAAAAACATTATTTTAAACACAAGAATTTAGAGGATGGCCGTTTTAATCGAAGAAAAAATTCCCGGTCATTTCCCAGTTCGCAAACATTTTTCACGGCCAATCAAATTTTAAAAATCAAACTATATTCTAAACATTTTTCCATATAAAGTAATAAACAATAAACAACAAATTAAAGCATTCAAAATGGAACACTTGAATTCCAAATTTGTAAAATTGAAGTTTAAAAGTTTTCAATTCAAAAATTGTGTATTCAAATGCTAAAAAATGTACATGTACCACAAATGGCACTTTTCAATTAAAAATGTTAAATAAAATGCAAATAAACTGCAAATTTAAGAAATTTATCAATTGTAGAGTTCAAAGATTCAGATTAAGTTCCAAAAATATAAATCCACGTTTACATTTTCAAAAGTCTAAATTAATGAATCAAGCAATGAACTTTAAAAATCTTCAAAATTATATTATTTTAAGTAATTTTAAACTACACATTAAAAATTGAAAAATAATTTTTTTAACTTAACAGTTCTTAAATTATTTTTATTTTAAATAGTCTAGGAATCATTTAAAAGCTTTAAAACTTTATTTGAAAATCTTGAGAAATCTAGAAGTGGTTTTAAATTCTTCCAAATTCAAAATAATTTTTTTTTTT
>NC_046666.1:5835431-5855546 GCF_010883055.1 Belonocnema kinseyi | reverse complement strand
GGTAGAAAATTAACTTTCTTAATTGAAAATTGATGTATTTTGTTGAAAATTTGTCTTTTCTGGTTGAAAATTAATCTTATTGGTTAAAATTTTAACTATTTGTTTCAAAATTGATATACTTTGTTGAAATTTCATCCTTTTTGGTAGCAAATTAATGTTCTTGTTAAAAATTTTAACTATTTGATTACAAATTTATGTAATTTGTTAAGAATTCGTCTTTTTGGTAGAAAATTAACTTTCTTAATTGAAAATTGAATTATTTTGTTGAAAATTTGTCTTTTCCGGTAGAAAATTAATCTAATTGGTTAAAAATTTAATCATTTGGTTACAAATTTATGTATTTTGTTGAAAATTGCTCTTTTTTGGTAGAAAAATAATCTTCCGTCTTTAAAATTTATATTTTAGGTTGAAAATTTAACTATTCGGTTTTAAGTTCAAATTTTTTGTCTAGTTTTCGTTAAAAAATCGTCTTTTTTTTTTAGAGAATTAATCTTCTTGTTTGAAAGCTCAACTACTTGGTTGAAAATTGATGTATTTTGTTAAAAAATTCGTCTTTCCTGGTGAAAAAATTCACTTTACTGGTTCGAATTTTAATTATTTAGTTGAAAATTTATTACGTTCGGAAAATTCGTCTTTTTTGGTCAAAAATAAATTAGTCTCCAGTGTTTAAAATTTACCTTTTGGATTTAAAATTGAACTATTTGGTTGAAAGTTCAACTTTTCTGTGAAAAGCTCATCTTTTTCGTAAAAAAAAAAAAAAAAAATGCCACAGAGTGGTATTTCAATTACGAGAATTCTCTAATCTAATTCTCAAAATTATATCTATTTACTGAAATTCCCTGTCTCAACTCAGAATTGTAAATCTTTTAGAAAATTTTCCATCTCAAAGTTCGAAATTAAAATTCTTATTTGAAATCGCCGCTCATAAATCTTCACAAACTCACAATTAGAATAATAAAATATACGAAACAACTTTTAATTTGGCATATTAGTAAATTCAGGATTAAAAATCTCGCTCACTGAATCAAGTTTCCCGTCATTTCCCGGATTTTCCGGCAGCAATTAAATACGTTACGATTTGAAATAGAAAATATTTTAAGCAAAATAAAATGGAAAAATGCGTCCAAGTAATCACCTTAACCTTCTTCTTCGTTTTCGATGATTTGGCTCGTTTCTGCTTCCTCCTGCTTTTTCTGGTCCGCGATCTCCTGATGAGTTCAAGGACACTTTCTTTGGCAACAGCCGTCGTCGTCGTCGGAGGTGGAGGAGACGGCATATCGCCCTCGCCACCACTTGGACTAGTACCCTCCCCTGGTCTAATGCCATCAGCAAACTGGACATTTTTCTTCGCTCTCCTCATTCTTTGCGCCCTTGTCTGTCTCTTTCTCGTCTGCAACTTCGTCTTCTCCCCATCTCCATTATCTCTACTCACTTCCGTTGCATCCACCATCGATCCTTCGTCATTTTGTTCAAGTTCGTCTCGCTCCGCAGCACCATCTTCATCGCCAAAAAGATCTTCCGTGTCTCCATTTAAAATTACTCTGAAAAAAAAAAATCAATCGTAAAAAATGGAATTTCAAGGTGACTGAAAAACTTTCTTTTTAAAACTCTCGGGACTTTTATCTCGCCATTCATATTCAAATATTAGCGAGGGTGTGACCCTTTCGCAAACATGCTTCACGGTCAATAAAATTGAGAAATGTTAACATTTATCCATTTGAAGTAATAAATAAATAAAGAAGAGGGTGGCCGTTTTAATCAAAGAAAAAAAATTCCTGGTCATTTCACGGTTTTTATCCTGTTCGCAAACATTTTTCAGGGTCAACCAAATTGAAAAATTCGGACTCTATTCTAAACATTTTTCAATTTAAAGTAATTTAGACAATAAATTAAATTTACACGTATAAAATGCAAGCTACTAACGATTTTCAATTAAAACTTTTTTAATGAAATGCAGATAAACTGCAGAATGTAGAACTTTTATAAATTATATTTTTTAAGTAGTTTTAAGCTAGGCAAATTAAAACCTTAAGAATAATGTTTGTTACCTTAAACATTTTAAAAGAAGTTACATTATTTTTCTTTTAAATAGTTTAAGCATTCTTAAAAACTTAAAAAATTTATTTCAAAATATTGAGAAATCAAGAAGTGAATTTATATTTTTCCAGATTTAAAATCATTACTGAAATTTTTTCGAAACGTTTAAATATATTTTTAAATGAATTGAATTTTTCCTACAACTTTGATAAAATCCTAAAAATTAAAAAAAAAAATCCTTACAATTTGAATTTATAAATAACAATAGAAACTCTTATTATCTGGAGAAAAAATTCGAGTAATTTTAAGAGATATTTAGAAGTTTAAAAAATATTTAAATTAAATTTAGAACTTGAAATTATTTCACATTATTTACACGATGTTTGTGACCCGAAAAAATGGGCTATTTACACCGAAATTTTGGTGCAAATACCCACAGCAGAATTTAAAATAAAATGTAGATTTTTGAACATTTCAACCAAAAAATTTAGAAACTTTTTAAGAATTGTGAAAGGCTTGAAAAGAATAAAAACATTTTCTTAAGAATTGATATATTTTGTTGAAAATTTATCTTTTTTGGTAGAAAATTAATCTTCTTGGTTAAAATTTTAACTATTTGGTTACAAATTTATGTAATTTGTGGAAA
The DNA here is from genome assembly GCF_010883055.1 of Belonocnema kinseyi. Classification (NCBI taxonomy): domain Eukaryota; kingdom Metazoa; phylum Arthropoda; class Insecta; order Hymenoptera; family Cynipidae; genus Belonocnema; species Belonocnema kinseyi. The sequence continues at coordinate 5,852,863 of NC_046666.1, read as the reverse complement.
ATTCGTCTTTTTGGTAGAAAATTATCCTTCTTGGTTGAAATTTTAACTATTTGGTTTAAAATTGATTTTAAATACCAAAAGTGAAAATTTTCAATTCTGAATCTTCTAAATTAAAGAAATTTCGTATTAAATAACAAGAATTACAGCTTTTTAATTGTAAAGCATTAAATTTGCATACTTTTTAATTGCTAATTGTCAAATTTGAAAATTTTTGAAGAAATTTCGAATATTAATAATCAAAATTAAAGTTATTTTTTATGGAAAAACTTAAAATTTTCCTAATTTTGATTTAAACTGTCAAAATTAAAAACTTAAATTTTAAAGATTTGCCGTTTTAAAGTTTTTTTAATCTTAAAAATCTATTTAAAAAAATTCTTAAATTTTGATGATTTTATATACCAAAAGTGAAAGTTTTCAATTCTGAATCTTCCAAATTAAAGAAATATCGTATTAAATCATAAAAATTACAGCTTTTTAAATTATAAAACAATAAATTTGCAAGATTTTTAACTGCTAATTGTCAAATTTAAAAGCTCTTCAATTTGAATAATGTATAAATATATTTTCTTGAATTTTGATGATTCTTAAAATCAAAAGTTTTCAATTATCAATTTTTCAAGTTGAAGAAATTTCGAATATTAATCCAAAAAAATTAAAGTTATTTTTTATGGAAAAACTTAAAATTTTCGTTAATTTAAATTTAAATTGTCAAAATTAAATACTTAAAATTTAAAGATTTGCAATTTTAAACTCTTTTTAATGTTAAAAATGTGTAAACAAAAAATTCTTAAATTTTTGATGATTTTGTATACCAACAGTGAAGTTTTCAGTTCTGAATCTTCCAAATTAAAGAAATATCGTATTAAATCATAAAAATTACAGCTTTTTAAATTATAAAACAATAAATTTGCAAGATTTTTAACTGCTAATTGTCAAATTTAAAAGCTCTTCAATTTTAAAAATGTATAAATATATTTTCTTGAATTTTTATGATTTTGAAAATCAAGTTTTCAATTCTCAATTTTTCAAGTTGAAGAAATTTCGAATATCAATCTTCAAATTTAATTTTTTTTTTATAGCAAAACATAAAAATTTCCCAATTTTGATTTAAATTGTCAAGATAAAACTTAAATTTTAAAGATTTGTAATTAAATCATAAAAATTACAGCTTTATTAAGTTTAATTAAAGTTTTTTTTTGGCAAAACTTAAAATGTCCCTAATTTGGATTTAAATTGTCAAAATTAAAAACGTAAATCTTAAAGATTTGTAATTAAATCATAAAAATTACAGCTTTATTAGGTTTAATTAAAGTTTTTTTTTTGAAAAACTGAAAATTTCCCTAATTTTAATTGTAATTGTAAAAATTAAAAAATTAAATTTTAAAGATTTGCAACTCAAGACACTTTAACTTTTAAAATGTTGAAATAAAAATTCCTAAATTTTTTAATTCTGAAAATCAAAAGTCAGGTTTGCAATTGTAAATATTCTAAATTACAAAAATTTCAAACATTAATCATCCAAATTACAGAATTTTTAATTCTAAAACTTAAAATTTGCATAATTTTGTAATTTTAAATTGTTGCATTAAAAAACCCTTCAATTTTAATAATCTACAACTGAAAACTTTTTAATTTTACAGATGTGTAAGTCAAGTTTTCAATTTTAAATCTTTCAAATCAAAGAATATCGAAAATAAATCATCAAAATTACAAAACCTTGAATTGCAATTTATCAAAATTAAAAACTATTTAATTTCCAAATGACAAATAAATATATTAGTTTTCTAAATTTAACAAAATCATTAAAATAATGAAAATTTGAATTATTCTGCAATCAGAAGTAAATTTCCGGTTTTTGAATTAAATTCCCAGTCATTTCCCGGTCAAGTCGCCACCCTGCTTCTTAAAAAATAAGTCAAAACTTTCTACAAAAAGGAGGAGAAAAGGCAAAAATAGCGTAAAAATTCTCAATTTTAGGTTGCTATTTTTTTCAAGGAAATTTTTTAAATAAATAAAAAAAAAAGGAGGGAACAAGGACTATGATCGCTGAATATTTACTAAAATAAATATTTTGCTCACCCAAAACCTGGAGCGACAAGAATGCCTTTGAGGGGCGGTGGAGGCAGAGAAGGCCACTCTTTAACTTCAACGTCAAGATCAACCTCAATTTGAATCGACTGCGCAACTTCCGCCGGTGTCGGAATTTCACTCAACTGAATGACGGCTGGACTAGATTTTTTCTCATCCTCCTCCTCCTCTTCCTCATCCTCCTCGTCGCCATCCTCGTCCTCGTCGTCCTCAGCCTCAGCTTCGGCCTCGGGCTCGACGGCCTCTTCCTCCTCCTCTTCCTCACCCTCGCCCACTTTCTCTCCTCGGACGGCCACAGAACTACTTTTACTACTACTGCTAGTACCACTTCCGCTCGCCACAGCTTCCCTCTTCACTTCCTCGGCATCTTCAGCCTTCTGTTTTCCAGCAGCAGCAGCAGCAGCTTCCGACTCGGCCCGATCCTCGGCAAGGTGCTTCTTTTTCAAACGATCGAGCTGCTTCTGATCAATATCTGGTCGACGTATAAGAAGCCGTCTTCCCTGAATACGCTCGGCTCGTCGATTCGCTCTTTCCACCTTCCGTCGCTCTTTCTCCCGTTTACGCTCATCGCGGACACGCTTACGCTCCTCTTTCTCCCGCCGACGGACCTCAAGAATGGCTTCGTAATCGTAGACAGGCATCGTTGGTGCTTCTGAAAAAAAGACAGTTATTTGTCATTTTTGTACATTCAGACTGACCATTTTAACCCCCAAACGGTACACTGGTGCAAATTGGTTTGTTTGCAATCGTAATATTAATTATTTAATATATTGAACATATGATAACCGACTAGCATATATCAGAGATATTTGACATATATATTTAATACATGTGGGGATAATCCGCTGCAGCTGTGTTTGCGTAAATTCCAATAAAATGAAAAAAGTTCGGGTGCGAATTCGCACCAGTGTACCGTTTGAGGGTTAATCAAGGAAAAAAATTCCCGATCATTTCCCGGTTCGCAAACATTTTTCCCGGTCAATAAAATTTTTTAAATCTAACTTTATTCCAAACCTTTTTTCCATTTACAGTAATAAAAAAAATTTAAAGCATTCAAAGTAGAACTGAATTGTAAACTTTTAAAATAGAAGTTTACAAGTTTTTCAATTCAAAAATTTTGTTATTAAATGCTCAATAACTTACCACGTTCTTCAGGAATGAAATTTAAATCAAATTTTTGTGTACTGTAAATTTTATTGTTTCTATCGTTTCTTGGATATATTATGCCAAGATTTATATCAAATTTGAAATAATCGTTAGAGCACATTCTTGCACAAACCTTTTTAAATTAAGACTCAAAACATCTACCACTGTAATTTTGTGATTGTGAATTCTCTTTTGTTAAAAGAGCTAACATTTTTTTATATTTTAGACTCGAGAGTTTGGGCGCACCTACGGCGCGCGACTGATGGCTCTCGCACTCCGCGCTCGGTCTTTGCATTTCTTCCGCATTCGTGCACAGACCTTTTAAAATCAAAGGTCAACGGACCAACAACTGTAATTTTGTGATTGTGAACTCTCTTTTGTTAAAGCTCTTTCGGCTTTAACGGAAACATTCTCATCACGTATCTCGTGCTTCGCACTCAATTTTGTCCTAAATGTCAACTTTTCTACATCATACACAACACTTTTATATCAAATATAATACATTTTTTATGTAACTTTGCCTGGGATTGTGCATTCAGATATTACAAAATAAAGCACAAATTGTATTCATCATGATTATTTTAATATTTGTTTCTTATTTTGCTTTAAATTGTATTATAAACTGCGCTGAAACATATAACATTTCACTAAATTTATATCATTACAATTCATAATATGTATAAAAATTGAATTATACTAATTCTTATTTCCTTGTTTTTATCATTTTTTATTTTTAATCTTGTTTTTTACGATTAAAGAAACACTACTATTTTTTATTTGCAATCTTATTTTTTACGATTGAAAGAAAATCTACCCGTCCTAACTAAAAATGATCAATTATAAATTTATAGATTTTTTTAGATGAACAACTGTTGTCTGTTAATTTTAGTTCGTACCTTGTGTCGTTTTTTCAACAAAAAAATGTAATTTGTTTATTTCTAACGTTATTTTTTACTACTAAAGCCAAAACTACGTGTCCTATCAAAAATTATTCATGAAAAATTTCAATGAGTTTTGGGGGTATTTTTTGGAAGCGTAACTTTTGTCTTTTTTATTATTTTCATAAATTGTGCCTATTTTTTCATAGCTTGTGTCGTTTGTCAAATAATTAACTTGTTTTATTTTTATTGTTTTTTACGTATAAAACAAAAACTGCGCATTCTATAAAAAATAATTATTAAAAATTTGTAGCTCTTTTTTGGATTAAAACACGTATTGTCTCATTTTTTTATAGCCTGTATCGTTAGCCCAAATTTTTAAATTTTAAAAATTTTAATGTTGTTTTTTACGAATGAAAACGAAAAACTACGTTCATAACAAATTTGGTAGATGTTTCCAGGTCGCGCAATTTTAGCTTTGTCATTTTTTTCGTATCTTGCATAATTTGACAAAAAAAAATGGAATTTTTCATTCTTTTGGTACGATCAAATTTTCAATTTTTCGACCAAATTAAAAAAATGGTTATGATAATCTTGTAGGGCTTTCAAAAATCAACGTTTTTCTACTCTTGACTTTTTTTCATATCATGCGTTGTTTGGCTTAAAATGCTAATTTTAGTTGTTTTTTTTTTAATTTTAAAAATGCTCTAACTCTGATAATTTTCTTTTTATAGAAAAAAAGTAATTAAGATAAATTGTTTAAGTTCCTGATTAATATGAATAACCGTAAATAGAATTTTTAAGTCTTTAAAAAATGTGGTTTCAAAAATTATGAAAATACGCTCACTTTTTGAATTTTCATCCAAAACAGCTGGTTTACGAACTCGTTCTTTCTTTTTAGGCCTTAAAAAAGTGTGCCAAAGCAGCATCCAATCTGATCAATTTTTCGAAAGTTATCGTGCCTACAGAATACAGACGACAGACAGACAAACCCCTTCGTAAAAATCGTTTTTTCTGACTCAGGGGGTCTCAAAACGTGGAGATTTGATGAAAACCAACCAAGTGAAATTTTACATAAAACCAATACCTTCTCATTAGGTTGAGAATGGAAAAAATAGTTGTTTTTTTGATTGATAAAAAAGTGTTGCAACGATTAATTTAAATTTGATATAAATCTTGTTGAAATATATCAGAATTTTGAATTTTGAACATTCATAAATTATAGAGTTCAAAAATTTAGATTAGGTTCCAAAAATTTAAATCCACGTTAACATTTTCAATTCTCTGAATTAAAGAATCAATCATTAAAATATTTATAATCTTTGTGAAATCTTTTGAATTTTTTATACAATCTTCGAAATCCTTTATATCTTGGTAAAATACTTTGAAATATTTTAAACAATTTTTTAATCGCTTAAAATCTTTAAAAACTTTCGAAATCTTTGAAATCTGGTACACTTTTTGTATTCAATTTGAAATCATTAAAAATATTAGTATTATTTTGCATTTTTTTCAGAGTTTTAAAATCTTTATGAAATATTCGAAATCTTTGTGTCAAATCATTGAAATATTGTTTAAACGCTTTTCCACTTCTTAAATCCTTTTCAAGTCTTTAAAATTCGTGAGCTCTTTTTTATAATGTTCAAAAATCCTTTTAAATATTATAAAATCTTTGAAAAATTCTGAAATCTTTAGAATTATTTCGTAACCTATTGAAATCGGGTGTATAAACTCAAAAATCGAGAAGACAACCCGTCGGAGGCTATTTTAAAAGCCAAACCAACATTCAAATCCACTCATACGTCCTACAACTGTAAATAAAGTAGAAATCACTTTTCTAAATTGACAAAAAAATTATTAAAATAACGAAAATTTGAATTTTACTACAATCAGAAGTAAACTCCTGGCTTTTAAATTCAATTCCCGGTTTTTTCGATCAAGTCGTCACCCAGTCATTTCAAAAGATCGTATCAAATCAACAAACCAATGATAAATTAAACTCAGAAATAAAGAGAGAAAAAAATATTAGTAAAAAAAAAAAAAAAAATCCAGCTTACCTTTTGGAGGGGTTGGTATTTTCTTGACAGGTGTCGCGACCGGTGCCGCAGTGACAGGCAGTGGTATAGAAAGAGGCATGGGAATGGGAAGTGGAATTGGAAGCGGAATGGGAGTTATCGTGGTCCCAAGACCGGGAGGATTAACGGAAACGGGAACAGGGACCGGAAGTGGGACAGGAACTGGCGGAACCGACATGGGGACAGAGACGGGAACAGGAGCAGGAGGAGGAGGAGGAACAGAAGTAGGAACTGGAATAGGAATTTTGGCAGGAGGAGGAGGAGGAGGTGGAGGAGCAAGAGGAAGAGGAGGAGGAGCGGGATATCTTGTTACAGTCTTTCGATCGATTGGAGGCGGAGGATGACTGCTACTCCAATCGATCGATGTTGTCGGCACAACTTGCAAAACATTTCCAACTCGAACGACTTTACTCGCTGCAACTGGAGGAGGAGCTGGCGGCACTTCATTTCGAACGACTGCTGGTACAGGAATACCAGAGTAATCTCCTGGCACTACTTGCAAAACATTGCCGACCTAAATATCCATAAATTAATATTAGAATCATGCTTTATATTCAAGTTTTTTTTTTTTGTATAAAGATCAAGAACAGGACTTCTACTAAAATTTTGAGAGAAAAAAAATATCTGAAAATTCCCGGTTTCTGGGTATCTTAAATCAGGGTGGCAAACGTTTTTTATGGCCGAAGATAAATAAAAAAATAAAAGATTCAAAGTGAAACACTTGAATTCCAAACTTTTAAAATTGAAGTTTAAAAGTTTTCAATTCAAAAATTGTGTATTCAAATGCTACTAACACTTTTAAATTGAACAGTTTTAAGTGAATTGCAAATAAACTGCAAAATTGAGAACTTTTATAAATTATAGAGTTCAACGATTCAGATTTAGTTGCAAAAATATAAATTCAAGTTAACATTTTCAATAGTCTAAATTAAAGAATCCAGCAATGAACTTTAAAAATGTGCAAAATTCTTTATTTTAAGTAATTTTAAGCAAGACACATTAAAAATTGAAAAATATTTTTTTTTTTTAAATTAACAGTTCTTAAATCAAAAGATAACTTATTTTTATTTTAAATAGTATAGACAACCTTCAAAAGCTTTAAAATTTTATTTCAAAATCTTAAAAAATCTAGAAGTGGTTTTAAGTTTTTCCAAATTCAAAATAATTTTATAATTTTTTTCGGAACTTTTAAATATATTTCAAAATGCATTGCATTTTTTCTATAAGTTTTAGAAAATCCTGCAAATTTAAAGCAGCCGAATTAATAATAAAATTTAGATTTTTGCAGATTTCAAAACAAAAATTTAGAATTTTATTTAAGAATTGTAAGACTAAAAAAGATTTAAAATTTTCTTAAGATTCTTGGGAAAATTGAAAATGGTTCTTCACTTTGAAAAATTATTGTAACAGAAAGTTTAAGAAGATTTTAAGAGATTTAAAAAATGATCAAACAATAACATGGAAGACTTTATTTAATTTGCTGGATTTTAAAAAATTGTAGGAAAATTTCGATTAACTTTAAAATATATTTAGAGGTTCTAAAAAAATGTGAACAAATTTCGTTTAAATTATTTGGAATAATTTCAACTTTTTAATTAATTTTTAATCTTTTCAAAACTTCTACATATCTCTTAAAATCGCTCAAATTTTTTTTACAAATAATAAGTGTTCAATTGTTATATGTGCGTCAAAATTTAACAATTTTACTTATAAATTAAACACTTTTTAAATAGAACAATTAAAATTGTAACTCTAAAAGATTAAAAGTTCTTCGAAAATCTAAAGATTCAATGCTTCAATTTTTCAAGATTCAAGTTTCAATTTACTTGCCTTAAATGAACAGTGAAATATTGCTAAATATTAAATATTTATTCTTTTTCTACATTAAGAAATTTCAAATTAAATGGGATAAAAATTAAATAATTTAGACTCATATTTTAAATTTAATAAAAACCTTTAATTATGACTATATTATTATGGATTTATTTTTAAGTTGAAAATAGTAAAACGCACGTTTACATTTTTTAATATCTAAAAAAATTAATATAAATAATATATTAATAAATTTATGTATTAAATTTAATATAAAAAATAATACAAACTTTTAGATTTTTTCAGATTTAAAACAAAAAAGTTTAGAATTTTTTTAAGAATGGTGAAAGACTAATAAAAGAATAAAAAATTTTCTTAAGATTATTAGGAAAATTGAAAATGATTTTTCACTTTAAAAAATTATTGTAACATAAATTTTAAGAAGATTTTAAGAGATTTAAAAAATAATCAAAGAATAACATGGAAGATTTTAAGGATTTTATTTAATTTGCTGGATTTTAAAAAATTGTAGATAAATTTCTATTAATTTTAAAACATATTTAGAGGTTCTGAAAAAATGTGAACACACTTCGTTTAAATTATTTGTAATAATTTCAAGTTTTTAATTAATTTTGAATCTTTTCAAAACTTCTGTTTTTTATAAAAAAATCTTCGATTTTAAAAACTTCTAATTTTTTTTAACCTTTAAACCTGCGTTTTAAGATTCTTTAAATTAAAATATATGCTTAACAATTAAAAATCTAAAATGGAAAACTTTTAAAGTCAATGATTTTCGAATTAAGCATTCTAAACTAAATGATATATTCATTGATAAAAATCACAATTTGAAAAATTATTTAAAAAACGGTTGAAATGAAAGTTGGACAACATTTTTATTCTAAAAATTTTGTAAAATTCCCGGTCAAAAAATAAATGCACTGTAATTTCCCGGTTTTCCTCGGTCCCATAAAATTGCGGTTTTTCAGGTTTTCCGTTCCAGCGGCCACCCTGCTTAAATATTCCCAGGATGGAATAGTTAAATTTTGAACTAAAAATATCAATTTTCAACCAAAAATGAAATAGGTAAATTTGCAGTTTAAAAAAATTAATTTTCAAATAAACTGGTGAATTTTAAACTAAAATCGTGAATCTTTAACTGGAACTGTTACATTTTTAGCCAAGATGAATGTTCAACTAAGAAGAATAATTTGTACCAAAAAGACGAATTTTTAACTAAACACGAGCATTTTTCAACCAAAAACTGAATACATATATAAAATTTTTAGTTCAAAAATTAATCTTCAACCGAAGAGATGAATTTTTTAATTAAGATTATGGAATATTCAATTAGAATATTTAAATTTTGAGTTTAAAGAAAACTAATGTTAAAAAAATTTCAAATTATTGAATTTTCAACAAATTGTAAACTAAAAATGGATTTGTTAAATTTTAGTTTAAAAATTAATGTTCAAAAATTCAACTTAAATTGTCAGCCTAAAGAAACATTCATTTTCGGCAGAAAAAAACGACGTTTCGATAAAATAGCTAATTTTTAACTACAGAGATGAATTTTGAATCTTGACCAAAAAATTAATTTTAATCAAAAAAGTTCAACTTTCAACCAAGTAATTAAATTTACATTCTAAAAAAGACAAAGTTCGGACAAAACAAAAAGTAGATTAATTTTTTATCTAAAAGAACGAATTTTCAACCAGAGACTTGAATTTTCAACCAAAAATGATCAATTTTCAACGGAAAATAGAATAGTTAAAGTTTCAGTTTAAAACATTAACAGGGTTGCAATTCGGCAGAAGATATAACATTCCTAGTCATTTCCGGGTCTAGTTTTTCAATTTTCCCGGTCAAATAAAAGTGACATTCATATTTACGGAAAAAATACAAACATTAATTTTAATTGATGACGTTCATTCTAAACATGCTTTAATACAACAGACCAAAAAATTCAAAATTAATGAATTTTCAATAAACATTATGAATCTTTAAATGAAATAGTTGAATTTTCAACCAAACTAAATTAATTTTTACTAAAAAACATAAATTATGAACGAAAACTAATATAATTAAGATTTGGGTTAAACAAAACAAACAAAATTAATTATTTAGGAATACTTAAAATTTTAACTGAAAATAATTTTTAAACGAGGAAATTAACTTTAAAAGAAAAAGATCATTTTCTATTTTAAAAAATCGATTTTTTAATAAATTTTTTAACACAACAGAGCGAAAAATTGAAGAAAAAGAGAATTTTGAAATAAATACTTAAATTTTCCGCTAAAAATCTCATCTTTTAAAATGAAGTAGTTGAAATTTCAGTTAAAAAAAATAGTTAATTTTTCAAGCAAAAATTGAATATATATTTATATTTTCAGTTAAAAAAATGAATATTCAACCGAAGAGATGAATTTTCAGTTATAACGGTTAAATCTAAAACTAAAATGATAAATTTTTAAACAATAAAATTAATTTAAAAATAAAGCGATTAATTTTCTACCAAAAAATACAATTTTTCAACAAAATATATAAATTTTTAACAAAATAGTTGAATTATCAATTAAAGAAGAAAAATATTCAACCGTATAGTTAATTATTTTAGTTAAAAATTCATCACTTTGGTTGAAAATTGTTTTTTTTTTTGTAGAAAATTATTATTTTTTTGAACTGGAAATATAATTATTCTATTTTTAGTTAAAAACTGATTTTTTTAATGAAGTAGTTAAAGTTTCAACTAAAATGATGAATTTTTAATTAGAATACTTTAATTTTCAGCCAGAAAGATTCATTTTCTACTATTTTACAACAAAATACATACATTTTCGCCGATATAGTATAATTTTTAAATAACAAAGCCAAATTTTCAACCATATAGATGAATTTTTGAACAAAAAGCTTAATTTTCTAGAAAAAAAACTCGACTTTTCAACAAAAAAAGACAAATTCGTAACAATGTAGTTTTGCAAGTAAGAAAGAGCAGTTTTCAACCAAAAATTAATAGCTAAATTTATAATTTATAATAATTAATAGATTAATTTCTACTAAATCAGACGAATTTTCAAAATTTTTAAAAACTCATTTTTCAACTGAAATAATGAATCTTAACTAAAATAGTTGGATTTTCAAATAAACAAACTTAATTTTTACTGAAAAAGATCAATTATAACAAAAGCTGAAATAATAAAGTTTTAGGTTAAAAAAATCAATATTCAACCAAAAAAGACGAATTTTTAACTAAAAACGATCATTTTTCAACAAAAAATTGTATAATTAAATTTTTCGTAAAAAAATCTATTTTCAATCAAAGGGATGAATATTAAACTAATATTATGTAATTTTCAAGTCGAGTAATAATTAAATTTTCAGTTACAAAAAAAGTTATTTTTCAACCAAAAAATACAAACAAATTTTCCACAAAATAATTAAATTTTCGAAATAAAAAATTTCTTCTTGCCCAAAGAAAAAACAAGTTTTCAATGAAATAGCTCATTTTTCAACACAAAAAAATGCATTTTTAATAAAATAATGAATTTTCAAACAAAAAAAAATTAATTTTTAACAAAGGAGTTTAACTTTCAACAAATTAATTTTATTTCCAACCTAAAAGATGAATTTTTAACTAAAATTATCATTTTTAAACAAGGAGATTAACTTTAAAAAGAAATTGATTGTTTGCTTTAAATTTAGTTTTTTCTTATTTAGAATTAATTTTTTTAACTGAAAATGTAACTGTTCCATTTTTGCCTGAAATTGATCTTTTTTTATATAAACTTAATTTTCTTGGTTGAAACTTATACTATTTCCTTGAAAATTTACTTGGATTTTATTGAAAATTGAATTTATACTGAAAATTTAATTATTCTATTTTTAGTTGAAAACTTATTTGTTTTAGGTGAAAATTCAACTATTTATTGAAAATCCATCTTCTTTTCGTAGAAGAATTTTCTCATTAGTTTAAACTTAATCTTTTTAGTAAAAAATTTATTTTACAAACTGAAAATTTAAGTATTTTATTTTTGGTAAAAAATTTATCTTTTTATTGAAAAATTCATACACTTGGTTATTAATTACGATTTTTAGTTTAAGACTGATCATTTTAGTTAAAAATTCACCTTTTTTGATAGAAATATAATCTTTTTAACTATTCTATTTTTTTTACGAATTCATTTCTTTTTTGAAAAAATATATATTTTGTTAAAAATTCGTTGTTTGATTTTCATGAAAAATGTATCTTTTTCGTTCAAAATTAATTTCTTTGACTGAAAATGTAACTATTCCATTTTATTTGAAAATTTATATTTTTAGTTTAAAAAAATGAATTAATTTTCTTGAAAACTCATTTTTTGTTATTTAAAATTTACTTTTCTAACTGCAAATTGAACTATTCAAGTTTTGGCTTCTAAATTTATCGTTTTTAGATGAAAATTTATATATTTGATTGAAACTGTATCTTTTTTGTTAGAAAATTCATCTTTTGGGTATTAAATTGCATTTTTGGTTGAAAATTGATCTTTTTTATATGAAAATTCACGTACTTTGGTGAAAATAAGTATTTTTTTATAGAAAAATTAATCTTTTTGGTTGAAAAATTCACATTTTTGGTTGAAGATTTATTATTTTAGCTGAAAATTCACTTTAAGTATTTCATTTTTTGTAGGAAATTAAATTTTTTGATAGAAATGTAATATTTTTGGTTAAAAAATTATCTATTATGTAGAAAAGTTAACTATTCTATTTTTTATTAAGAATTCATTTCTTTGGTTTAAAAAAAAATTTAGTTAAGAATTCTTTTTTTTTTCATGGAAAATTTATCTTTTGGTTCAAAGTTTTACTATTTTTGCTCAAAAATTCCAATTTTCATCATGTGATTAAAAATTAATTTTTTTGACTGAAACTTAATTTTTTTTAACTGAAAATCTAGCTATTCTATTCTTGCTTGAAGATTTATATTTTTTGTTGGAAATTAATTAATTTTCCACAAAACTCGTTTTTATGTTGTTTAAAATTTACTTTTCTATTTGAAAATTGAACTATTCAAGTTATATTTTATTGAAACTGTGTCTTTTTTGTTAGAAATTTCATCTTTTGGGTTTAAAATTGAATTTTTTTGTTAAAAATTCTTTTTTTTTCATAGAAAATTGCTTGTTTTAACCAGAAATTTAATTTTTATATTTTTGGTTAAAGAATAATTTTTTATTATAAAAAACCAACTGTTTTGGTGAAAACTAGTTTTTCTTTTTTTGGTTGAACATTTATTTTTCTACCATTTTAACTATTTCAATTTTGGTTGAAAATTGATCTTTTTTAGATCAAAATTCATATACTTTGGTGAAAATAAATATTTTTTGATACAAAAATTAATCTTTTGGATTGAAAATTAAACTATTTGGTTGAAAAATTCACATTTTCGGTTGAAGATTCATCATTTTAGTTCAAAGATAATTTCTCAAGTTCAAAATTGATTTTTTTTTATTTGAAAACTCAACTAAAGAATTTTTAGAATGTATTTAGAAACAAAATTTTTTAGTTGAGTTTTTAAATTAAAAAAATCAATTTTGAACCTAAGAAATGAATTTTCAATTAAAATGATGAATCTTCAACCAAATAGTTCAATTTCAATCCAAAAAGATTAATTTTTCTATTAAAAAATATTGATTTTCACCAATATACAAGAATTTTCATCTAAACAAAAATCAATTTTCAATCCAAATTGGAATAGTTAAAATGTTAGAAAAATAAATGTTCAGTCAAAAAAAGAAGAACTAGTTTTCAATAAAATAGTTGTTTTTTTTTGTTCAAAAAAATTATTTGTTAACCATAAATAGAAAAATTAAATTTACGGTTAAATAAATCAATTTTCAACAAAAAAATTCACTTTTAAACTCATAAGATGAAATTTCTAACAAAAAAGGTAGGTAAAATTTTAAAAACAAAAAAAAACGAGTTTTTAGGAAAATTAATTAATTTTCAACAAAAAATATAAATTTTCAAGCAAAAATGGAATAGTTACATCTTCAGTTAAAGAAAATAATTTTAAACTAATACGAAATGAAGCTTTAGCCAAAGAAATTAATTTTTAATCACAGTGATGCATTTTCAAGTAAAAATAGTAAAATTTTCAACTAAAAGATACATTTTCCATGGAAAAAAAGGATATATTAACTAAATATTTTTTTTTTCAACCAAAGAAATGAATTTCTAGGAAAAAATAAAATAGTTACATTTTCTATGTAACAGAACATTTTTTAACGAAAAATATAACATTTCTATCAAAAATAGGTAAATTTTCTATAAAAAATCAATTTTTAAAAAAATTTTAAAACCCAAATAAAGAATGTTTAGAATGTATTTAGAAACAAAATATTTTTTAATTAATATAATTCATCTTGTAGGTTCACTATTTAATGCGAATATGTTTTCTATTACTTTGACTTCTTTTCATATTTAAATTATTTGCATTAAACAGTGAACCTAGAAGATGAATTATATTAATGCAAAAAATATATCAGATCTAAATACATTCTAAACATTCTTTAGTTTAGTTTTTATATAAAAAAAAACAACAATTTTGAACCTAAGAAATGAATTTTCAATTAAAATCATGAATCTTCAAAAAAAAAAAATTCAATTTTCAATCCAAAAAATTAATATTTCTATCAAAAAATACTTATTTTCACCAAAGTACATGAATTTTCAGCTAAACAAAAATCAATTTTCAATCAAAATTGGAATAGTTAAAATGTTAGAAAAATAAATGTTTAGCCAAAAAAAGAAGAACTAGTTTTCAACAAAATAGTTGTTTTTTTTTGTCAAAAAAAAAAAAAAAAATGATTTGTTAACCATAAATAGAAAAATTAAATTTACGGTTAAATAAATCAATTTTCAACAAAAAATTCACTTTTAAACCCATAAGATGAAATTTCTAACAAAAAAGGTATAGTTTCAATAAAATATATAAATTCTTATCAAAAAAAGATAAATTTACAAACCAAAACTAGAATAGTTCAATTTGCAGTTAGAAAAGTAAAATTTTAAAAACGAAAAAAACGAGTTTTTAGGAAAATTAATTAATTTTTTATTTTTAATCACAGTGATGCATTTTCAAGCAAAAATAGTAAAACTTTCAACTAAAAGATACATTTTCCATGGAAAAAAAGGATATTTTAACTAAATATTTTTTTTTTCAACCAAAGAAATGAATTTCTAACAAAAAATAGAATAGTTACACTTTCTATATAACAGAACATTTTTTAACGAAAATGATAACATTTCTATCAAAAATAGGTAAATTTTCCATAAAAAATTGATTTTTAAAAAAATTTTAAAACCCAAATAAAGAATGTTTAGAATGTATTTAGAAACAAAATATTTTCTTAATAAATATAATTCATCTTCTAGATTCACTCTTTAATGCGAATAATATAAATTTTCCCACGATACTTAATTATTATTAATAAAGTTAGAAAATACATACTTGCAAAACTGTAGATGGTTGATGAAACGCCCTCTGCTGTTGTTGTTGCTGTTGCTGAATGGACGGAGAATGCGGATAAACACCGGGAAGAGAATTAAAATTGGGGGCATGATATTCCGTTGGTTTCTTGATACCCAATTCAAGCTCGAGTCTATAATTGGGCAAAAACGCCTTTTGTTTATAATACAAATTGCAAAAAGGAGACACAATATATTAAAACAAATAACATCATACATCAAAAAACAGTTGCAGAATTCAGGCCAGGATTTGTTGGAAGAAGAGGCTGGAGAAGGAGGAGGATAAGGGATTTACAAGAATTTTTTGAGCAGCTCGATTTACCTTTCGTCAAGAGAGAGACGCTTCGGCGAGGTTGGCGTTTCGTCTATTCGCGGCGGATAAGTCAAATTATTTCTGGGATAATAACTGTACTCGTTTCCGGTCTCCATTTCGCTCGCATACCGGAAGTGAGAGCTGTTTAGATTGTCGACACTTTCATTGGCAATCGTCTCGGGTCCCATGGAAGCTGAATCTGTCGCTGAATCTGTACCTCCTGTCAACTGAATTATCGTATCCATGCGTCTGACTCTGTCTGAACAAGGAATTGATGATTCCAATTTCTTAGACCTATCCTCGTCCTCCCTCAACCTGTCCACATGGACGTTTCTGCCTCTCTCAATCGACAACGATCTGCAGATCAGATCAAAATTTCTTTATAGAATGATGGTTTCTTTTATATAAATTATTACAGTCATCACAGTACCTATTGTCGTCAAAAAAAAAGTTGAATAGGTGACTTTTTTTTTCTCTCTAAAATAGGTGACAAATAGGTGATAAACAAATTTTAAATAAGACAAACAAACAAGTTGTAATTTGTTGAAAACCGAGAGATGCCCAGACGTTTTTTTCTTTAATTAAAACGGCCACCCTGAAAATGGAGTATTTACATTTCCATTGAGAACTAATCTTCAATTAAACAAAAATAAAAACTATTTTTTTACAAAACCATTTAATTGTTTACAACAGGGCTCGCCACTTCAAGCAGGTGTTGGCTGCCACGATCAGTGCATGGCTGCCACCAATTTTTTTCTGTCATTTTTTTTTTCGTTTTCCAGGAATCGAGCGATCAATACATCAATACATTTAATTTCCAATTTCAATTTTATTTTTAATTGAGAAAGTGAATCAAATTTACCTGCAAATTGAAGCTGTCATAAAAGTTTTAAAAAGGAGGAAAAATTTGAAGAATTTTGAATGAAAATTCATTTAAAAAAAAGAGAGAAACGATTGTCGCCAAAACCTTTTTCTTCGTTCTTATCGTTCTCCTTTATCTTGTACACACTTTAAGTAAAGATTAAAAAATAATTTACCTAAGTTGCTGGAAAGATTTTGTGTTGGTTTTATTAAAAATTTTCAATACTTGTGAATGAAGAGCGGATTGAAGCTACTGTGACGTTAGTTCAACTGTTTAATAGAAGTTTTCAAACTTCAAAGCTTTCATACAAAAATGTTTAAATATAGGCGATTTATGAGTTTAAACAATTCCAGTAAAGAGGCTATTTGTATCAGTGAAATTTCACTGATTCATATTTAGAGAGTAGACCATTGAGTCATAAATCTATTCAAATTTATGAATTCTTAATTTTTTAAACTCTCTATTAAAAATTCTTAAATTTTGATGATTTAATATCAAATTTTCTTCTTTTTAAAACAGTTAGGATTAAAAACTTGACATTTGATTTCCGAAACCATCAAAAGTCAACAATTTCGATTTATGAATCTTCAAATTTCAAGAGATTTCATTTGTACTTTTTCGAAATGTAAATTGTCAGTCTTTTAAATTAAAGGTTTTTTTTATTTTGAGAATTTAGAATTACAAATTAGGTAAGTTTTTAGTTTTAAATTAAAAATTCTATAATTTTCACAATTTTTATTTGAAATTTCTTAAGT
>NC_046666.1:5829866-5835331 GCF_010883055.1 Belonocnema kinseyi | reverse complement strand
TTTCATTTTGATAATTACTCCTAATAATAATTATATTCAATAATAACAATAATAATTATTCTTTTTCAATGGTATTACATAAAATTATACTCACTGATTAAAGTAAATGAGAACAAAAATGAATTGAAATTGTTCCCGTGCAATAGGACCAAAATTATATAAAAAAATATTTATATAAAAATATTTTTATTTTCGGTAATTATTATAAAACTTGCAATAAAATATAGTAATTGCTTAATTCTTCCACCTTTCAAGCATTATATTAATTTTTCTTATTAATTTTGAAACTACCTCGTAATCATTAAGTGTTAACAGATAACATAGTCATATTATAGCTATAGCTTATTTCAATAAATATTTATTAAAGAAATTTGAACAATATCATCTAAACATTTTATCATTATACATTATATCAATTGTGTGAAATATATCAATATTATTCAATAAAACGTTTATATTTATTTTTATATTATTAAATCAAACGCTGATATATTTTTTTCTAATTGTATTTCACCATAAAAGTTCAATTTTTAACCGAAAAATTAAGCAGATAAATTTCTACTGGGAAAAATTAATTTTCAATTAAAACAACGATACAAAAGAATTTTCTACAAAAAAGTTGAATTTTATATCAATTTAAAAAATTTTGAACAAAATAGTTTAATCCTCAACTAAAATAGATAAATCTTCAACTAAGAAGTTGCATTTTTAATCAAAAAGAGATGGAATTTCTACCAAAAAGTGAATTTTCTACCAAAAAAAAAAATTTTCAGTCAAGAATGAAAAATAATGTTAAGCAAATTGTTGAATTTTCAACAAAAAATATTAATATTTATCAAAAAACTTTATAGTTGATATTGCCACTACAAAACTTTAATAAAAAATAAAAAAAACAGTTACATTTGGCCAAGAAGTATATATTTTCAACATGACTAGATTTTCCCAAAAAAAAAAATTGATTTTCTACCAAAAAAAGACGAATTTTCAACAAAAAAAAACCTAATTTTTTAACCAAAATGTTGAATTTTTAACCAAAAATGGAGTAGATAAATCTGCATTGAGAATGAATTTTCAATAAAAAGAAGAACGAATTTTCTACAAAACAGTTTAATTTTATAACAATTTGTTGAATTTTCAAGCCAAAAAGCCTAATTCTCTATCAAACAATTTAATTTTAAAAACAAGAACATGAAATAACAACAAAAACGTTAATTTACAATTAATCAGTTGACTTTTGAAACAAAATATTTGAATTTGTAGTTTAAAAATACTTTTTAATTTAAATTTTTAGCCAAAAAAACGAACTTTCAACTAAAATGATGAATCTTCAACGAAAAAAAATGAAATTAAAAAAAAATTCGTTCAATTTTCAACCAAGGAGTGGAATTTTTAGTAAATAATTCTTTTGGTTCAAAATTTGACTTTTTGGTTACAAATTCTACTATTTAGTCGAAGATTCAACTATTTTATTGAAAATTAAAGTCTTTTGTTAAAAAGTAATCGTTTTTGGACAAAAAATTATATTGTTTGGCAGAAAATTCATTTTTTTGTTGTTGAAAATTTATCTTTTCGTAAAAAAATATTTTTTTTTAGTTGTTGAAAATTCACCTTTTATATTTGAAAGTTAATAATTTTTATTGAAAAGTCTACTATTATATTTTTGGCGTTTTGTTAAAAATTCTACAAATTGCTGGAAAGTTTATTTATTTTATTGAAAATTGCACTAGGTCCTTAAAAAGTCACTTTTTTTTTTTTTTTTTTTGTTAAAAATTAACCTCTTGGTTCAAAAAATCTATCTCAAACGATGGTTAGTTCTTTTTATCAAAAACAAAACAATACAAAAGTATTATATTACTTTTAAAGAATTAATCTGAATTCAACTATTTTCTTAAAAAGTCATATCTTTTTGTCGAATATTGATACTTTTTGGATTGAAAATTCTCTTTTACTTGAAAAATCGTCTTTTTGGGTGGAAAATTCAACTATTTGCTAAAAAAAATATCACCTTTTGGCTAAAAATGCATCTCTTGGTTAAAAATTCTACTGTTTTTTTTAAAGGTCATCTTCTTTCGTTAAAATTGATCCTTTCTTATTAAACTCTAATTATTTTTATTTGAAAAAATTGTATTTTTATTTTATAATTAATCTAAATTCAACTATTTTCTTAAAAAGTAATCTTTTTTTTTTATCAAAATTTCAACTGATTTATTAAACACTTGTATTTTTGGACAGAAAATCAATCCTTTTGGGTGTAAAAATCCTCATTTGTTAGAAAAGTCATATTTTTTAGTTGAAAATTCGTCTTCCTTGCTTTAAAATTAAACTGACTTGTCAAATATTCATCTTTTCAAATTAAAAATTTCAGATTATGTTTGAAAATGCAACTCTTTCCTGGTTGAAGTTTAATCTTTTTTGTTTGAAAATTGTACTTTTTCAACTGAAAAGAGGGCGACAAAAGATAAAAAATCCGAAAATAGGAGAAAAAGGCGAATAGGTGACACTCTGTGATGAGTGTTATTATCAGGGCGTACACTATTTTTTCAAATGTTCATCTTCCGGTTATCCCGGGTAAATATTTGTGATTTATCCCGGTTTAGAAAAAAATTAACTCTCTTTGCGAAACTCACACTTTTTCAGGGTGGCCGTTTTAATTCGAGGAAAAAATTCCCAGTTTTTTCCTGGGTCGCAGACATTTTTCACGGTCAATCAAATTTTAAAAATCGAACACTAAATCTCAAAATTGTTACATTCGAAGTAATAGAAACTGAACTGCAAATGAAAGCACTCAAAGTGAAACTCTTGAATTTTAAATGTAGCAAATTGAAGTTTAAACGTTGTTTCATTCAACCATTTTGTATTAAAATTATTATTTTTTATCATTTACAATCCTCTAAATTGAAGAACTAATCAATGAATTTAAAAATGTTCAAAATTATACCATTTTAAGCGATTTTAAATTCTAATTCCAGCTCAGAATTGATTGAAAATTACGTTTTTAAATCCGAAATTTTAATTCATTAAGAAAATTCTTCATTTCCACGCAGAAATAAAATTCTTTTTAAAAAATCCGCGTACAAACAAATAATTTTAATTCTTTCCAAAAATTCTCCATTTCAACTGAGAATTAGAATTCTTTTGTAAAATCCCCTGTTCCGATTCATAATTTAAATTTTGTTCGAAAATACTTCCTTCCAACTCTTAATTATAATTTAATTTAAAAAATTCAATTTTTCATTCAGAATTGTTATTTTTCTGTATAAACTCCAGTTCCAACTCAAAAAATGGTTAAAAATGGAAAATTCTCTATTTAAATCCGCAATTTTAATCATTCTTTAAATATTTGAAACTCTACTAATTTATAACCAAAAAAGAATTCAAATAAATTAGCAAATGAGATTAGAAGAATCAAAGAGAATTCAAAAGAATTTGATGAAATCCCTAAGATTAATTTGAGACGATTTTTAAAGACTTAAAGAATTTAGAATGGATTAATCAGAATTCTGGGCGAATTTCAGATGATTTCAAAAAATATTTTAAAATCTCTTGAAATCTTTAAAAACCTAGGAAATACTTCACTTTTCTGGAATGCATTTTTTAAAATCCACCAAAATATTGTTAAATTCCAAGAAGTTCTATATAAGATCTGACGATATTTTCTTAAAGTCTGAAAAATTCTTTATTCTTAAATATTCCAAACACTTTGAAATCTCTTAAGATTATTCAAAATTAATTACAAGTTCCTAGAAATCTTTTGACATTCCATAAAATAGTTAAAATCCTTTGAAATCCTACGAAACATCTCACGTGACGCGAATAAAATCTTTGAAATCCACTAAAAATTCTATAAAGTCCCTCAAAAATTTTGAAATTCTCGGAAATTTAATAAAATCCGGTGAAATCTTTAAAAATTCCATAAAAACCTAAAGATCATGTAAAATTGTTTCATATATTCCTAAAACTGTTAAATTTTGAACTTTTAAAATTGAAATTGAAAAGCTTTTAATGAAAAAATTTCGTATTCAAATGCTCAATCATTTACGCGTATAAAATTCAAGGTACTAAAATTTTTCAATATAAAAAAATATAAATCCACGTTATCATTTTCAATGCTCTAAATTAAAAAATCAATAAATGAACTTTAAAATTTTCAAAATTATATAATTTTAAGGAATTTTATGCTAGAAACATCAAATATTGAACAATTGAAAAATTTTAACTGAGCACTTCTTAAATTAGAAATTCAATTATTTTCTTTTTAAATAGTTTAAGCATCTTTGGAAAGCTTCACAATTTTGTTTCAAAATCTTGAGAAATCTAGAAGTTGTTTTAAATTTGTTTTAAATTTAAAATTATTTTGGAAACTTTTTCAGAACTTCTAAATATCTGTCAAAATTAATTCAATTTTTTCTACAATTTTCAGAAACTCCTGCAAATTTTAGAGAATTTCTTGTTTCGCAGATTTTAAACAAAAAAATTAGATTCTTTTGAAGAATTTTGAAAGGCTTCAAAAGAATAAAAACATGTTCTTAAGATTTCTAGGAAAATTAAACATTATTTTTCATTTTTAAAAAATATTTTCAGATCATATTTAAAATATTTTTCAAAGATTTAAACAAAATTTTCCAAAAAGATTCTAGAACATTTTAAGAAAACTTGAAAATATGCACGATAATTTTTTATCTTCTTAAAACTCCTAAATATCTCTTAAAATTACTCAAATTTTTTCTACAAATCTTAATTTTTAAATTATACATCAAAATTTAAAATTTTCACTTACAAATTAAGCAATTTTAGAAATTTTAACGATTCCAGGTTTTCTATGCCAAACAATTCAGAAAAAATATTCGTTACTTTTAAATATTTGGTTTCAATTTACTTGTCTTAAATAAAAATTCAAATATTGCTAAAATATCAATAATTAATCTTTTTTTTAATTAAAAATTTCAAATTGAATGGGATAAAAATGGAATATTTGATACTAAAACAATATTTTAAATTTAATAAAATCCTCTAATTAAGAATATATTATTATGAAGTTATTTTTAAGTTGAAAATAGTTTATAAACTTTCAGCGACACCTTCACATTTGTTTAATGACTAAGACTTTCAAATTGAAAACGTTTAAGTTTTAACGTTAAATTTTGAAAACTCTTAAATTTGTAACTGGTTTAAAATCGTTTTGTCAAATCGTTTTTCTTCACTATTTATTAGTATTATTACTATTTATTTATTACTAAATAAATCAACAAAGAAAATGTAATAGTTAAATTTTCAGTTAAAAAATTAATTTTCAAACAAAAAATCAAATTTTGAACATAGCAGTTCAGTTTTTAAGCAAGAGGATCAATTTTCTACAACAAAAAATGAATTTTCAATTTTCCACTGCAAAAAATGAATTTACAAGTAAAAATCTTAAGTTTACGCGACAAAAAAACTTCCACAAAATACATGAATTTTTAACTAAG
>NC_046666.1:5828129-5829766 GCF_010883055.1 Belonocnema kinseyi | reverse complement strand
AAATACATACATTTTTAACTAAGAAAGAAAATTTTTCTCCGAAAATGAAAAAGTTAAATTTTCAATTAAAAGAATTAATTAAAATAATAAATTTTTTAAATCAAAAAGATAAATTTTTAAAGAAAAAAAAATAATTCAACAAAGAAAATGGAATAGTTAAATTTTCAGTTGAAAAATTCATTTTCAAACAAAAAATCAAATTTTGAACAAAGCAGTTCACTTGTTATTACTTAAACTACAGATATTAACAAAAATTATTTATTTATTGAATAAAAATGTTTTTTATCCAAAATTTTCAGCATCGACTTTTATTTTTTATTTGTTCAAATCTTTAAGAAATCATTTTAAAATTCTTTAAATTAAAAATGTAAGCTTAAAAATACAATTTTTAAATGGAAAATTTTTAGAGTAAAAAAATTTTGAATTACACATTGTAAGCTAAATAATAACATAATTGAAAAACATAATTCAATTAATCATTTAAAAACTGTTGAAATCAAACGTCGACAGATTTTTTCTTCTACAAATTTGTAAAATTCCCGGTAAAAAAAAAATTCACTCTCATTTCTCGGGTTTTAAAATCCTTTAAAAATCCTTGAAATCCTTAGCAATCATAAAACGTGATCTTCTAAAATATTTTAAAACCTCATACGTTCCGTAAAATCGTTCCATATCTTTCGACATTCTAGACAAATTTTTATTCTAAAATATTTCAAAACCTTTAAAATCACTTCAAATTAATTAAATTAATACATAACAAAAATCCTTTAAATCTATTAAAATTCCCTAAAATAATTCAGATTAAAAGCTTCGAAAAATGTCTGAGAAGTTTTAAAAATACCCTAAAATCATAAAAATTGTCCTTTAAATTAAATAAAATCTATTAAAAATTTTTTTTGAAATCTTTATAAATACCATAGAATATTTACCTGACTCTCTCGAGAGGTCTCGGCACTCGATCCGGACTCCTGAGTCTTGTTCTCAATCGATCTATCGATCGAGATCTGGATCTAGATCTAGATCTAGACCTAGATATTGATCTCGATCTGGACCTCGATCTAGTTCTGGATCGAGTTTTTGACCAAGAACGCGATCTGGACCTCGATCCAAACCTGGACAATCTAGGAGGAGATCTTCGTCGTGGAGATGGTCTCCTTGGCAGTAACTTATCTCCCCTTCGATGAGCAGATCCTCCTCTCTCCGGAATTGGAGATGATCGATTTTTCTCCCATGCCCGATCTCTCCTCTCATTACTTCTGGTCCTGCTTCTACAATATCATTTTATTGTTACGTATTTTCAAAAATATAAAGGCAATGATTTTACCCGGTCAAGTTTTTCAATTTTTACGGGTCAACTAAAATTAACATATTCATACTAGCCGCTAAACGCAAACATTGATTTTAATTCATCACTTTTTAACACAACAATGCAACGAATTGCGAATTAAATTAACTTTCGACACAAATACTTCAATTTCCCGCTAAAACATATAAAATTTCCAACCAAAAATGAAATGCTTAAACTTTTAATGGAAAAAAAACTAATTTTGAACAACAAAAAACGGATTTTTTTAAATGTTAACTGACCGATTTTCAACCAAATTTTCAACTAGAAAAAAACTTCCAATAAAAAAAAG
>NC_046666.1:5824397-5828029 GCF_010883055.1 Belonocnema kinseyi | reverse complement strand
AATTTGGAACAAATCAGTTCAATTTTTAAGCAAGAGGATCAATTTTTTACTACAAAAGATGAATTTTTAAGTAAGGATCTTAATTTTATGCGAAAAAAAAACCGAAATTTCAACAAAATACATTAATTTTTAACTAAGAAATAAAAACTTTCATCGAAAATGAAATAGTTAAATTTTTAGTTGAATAAAAATTAAATTTGAACCATAAAAAAAATTTTTTTTTAAGGAAAACCGCAAAATTTTAAAATAAAAATAGAATATTTAAACTTTGGGTGGAAAAACCTAATTTTGAACAACAAAAAACAGATTTAAAAAAATATTGTTTAATTTTCAACCTAACTGATGAATTTTCAACCAAATAGTTGAATTTTCAACTACAACAAGATTTCCAATAAAAAAATGGAATAGGTAAATTTTCAGGCAAAAAAATAAATTAAAAAAATTAATTTTTCAAATCAAAAAGATACATTTTTTAATCAAAGAGATAAATCAACAAAGAAAATGGAATAGTAAAATTTTCAGTTCAAAAATTAATTTTCAAACAAAAAATAAAATTTTGAACAAAGCAGTTCAATTTTTAAGTAAGAGGATCAATTTTTTACTACAAAAGATGAATTTTAAATTCAAAATCTTGATTTCCTGCGAAAAAAACAAAATTTCAACAAAATACTTCAAGTTTTAAATAAGAAAAAAAATGTTCACCGAAAATGATATAGTTAAATTTTCAGTTAAAAAAATTAATTAAAAAAATTAAATTGTTAAATCAAAAAGATAAATTTTTAAATAAAAAAGATAAATCAACAAAGAAAATGGAATCGTTAAATTTTGAGTATCAAAATTAATTAGTTTTTTTGTTTGTTAACAAAAAATATATTTTTTTAATAATAAATACTTGTTTGAGAATTAAACTGATCGGATAAAATTAATTTTTTATGTTGAAAATTTAACTGTTTTACTGAAAAGTCGACCTTTTTGCTTGAAAAATCAAAAATTTGGTAGAAAAATCATCTATTTACTACAAAATGAAACTATTTTGTAGACAAATTTTTTAAAATGAAAATCGATTATCTTAAATTAAAATTTAACTGAAATTAATCTATTTTAGTATAAAAATTATAGTATGTAGTAAAATTTTTTTTTAACAAAAAAAAATTCTGTAATTTATTTGAAATTCTTTTTTGGTAGAAAATTAATCTCTTTGGTTAAAATTAACTTTTTTGGTTAAAAATTCAACTATTTTGTACAAAAAACTGGTGCTTTCAGCTATGAAATCCAATAATTTGTTAAAAACATTAACTATTTGGTTGAAAATTGCCCTATTTTGTTGAAAAATCCCCTTTTTTTATTAAAATCTTATTTGCTAAAATATCAACTATTAAATTTTTCGTTGAAAATTAAACTTCTTGGTTGAAACTTGAAATACTATCTTAAAAGTTCATTTTAATGTTTAAAGATCCATAATTTTAGTTGAAAATTGCTTTTTTTTGTTAAAAAGTAATTTTTGAACTAAAAATTCAACTACTTTAATAAAAAATCAACTGACTTACAAAAAGAAAATGAACTTTTTTGCTACAAATTCATATTCCCGGGTGTAAAATTCAACTTTCTTTTTTATAGAAATTTCGTCTTTTTGGATTAAAAATTCAACAATTTAGTACAAAATTTTGTTTTTAATTCAAATACTTAGTTTAAAAATGTTAAAAACGAAAAAATATAAACTAAAAATTAATCAAAAAATCTTTTGACTGGCATTAAATCCAATTTTTTTAAAAATTTGTTTCAAAAAATATAGTTTTCTGTTAAAATGTAAACTCACATTTTTCGTTAAAAATTCATCTTTTTAGGATGAAAATTTAATTTCTTGGTTGGAAATTGAGAACTTTTTTTTTGTTAAAAAGTAATTTTTAACTGATATTTTAACTATTTTGTTTTAAAATTTAACTGGCTGATTTTAAATTATCTGTTTTACTGAAAATTTATTTTCGGGGGTGAAAAATTCAACTTTTTTTATAGAAACTTTGTCTTTTTGGATTAGAAATTTCAACAAAGCAGTATCAAATTCAACCATCTCATAACAAAAAAAGAACTATTATGTAGAAAAGCCGTTTTTTATTATTGAAAATTAATTCCCATCAATGAAAATTTAATTTTTGGTTGTAAAATTTTGCTTTTAATCCAAATAATTAGTTAAAAAATGTTAGAAACGAAACAATATAATCTAAAAATTAATCAAATAAACTTTTGACTGGCATTTTGGTTGTAAATTAATCTTCTTAGTTCAAAACTCACCTATATGGTTGAAAATGTATGTATTTTGTGGAAATCTCGTCTTTGATCATTAAATCCAAATGTTTAAATAAAACTATTTTTCTGCTAGAAATGTAAACTATCACATTTTTCGTTGAAAATTCATCTTTTTCGGTTGAAAATTCAATTTCTTGGTTGGAAATTGGCGACTTTCTTAAAACCACAAGTTTTATGATTAAAAATTAATAATTTTAGTAGAAAATTGCTTTCTTAGTTAAAAGTTAATTTTTTAATTGATAATTTAACTATCTTTCTTTCGTCTGTTTGGATTAAAAACTCAACAATTTAGTATAAAATTCAGCGATCTGATACAGAAATAAACTATCATGTAGAAATTAGTTTTTTCTTAATATTCAAAATTAATTCTCCTGAATGAAAATTAAACTACCTTATTTTTGGTTAAAAAATTTAACCATTAAGTTTAAAAATATTCGAAACGAAAAAATATAAACTAAAAATTAATCAAATCAAATAACACCAACATCACATTCATTGTTTGAAGTATTTAGTTGAAAATTTCTTGTAATTTTGAAAAATACCATAAAATCTTTAAAATAAGTTGGAATTCCTTATAATTATTGAAATTTATTAAATAATTCTTGGAAAATTTAAAAACACGCTAAAGTATTTTAAAAGAATTTAGGAAAATTTGAGAAATTCGGGATTTCAATAGACGTTGGATCAATTTATTAAAAGAAAGTTAACCAAAGTGATAATTTTCAATGAAAAAAGTGACCACAGTGATTTTATCATTAAAAAAAAGTCACTTGAAAAGTGAGTACCTGCTCGTATTTCTAGCTTTTGTTCTTGAACGAAGTGTATCTTCAACGTCCCTGTCTAAACTGCGATTTCTAATAAAGGATCTGTCTTCGTAATCTAATGCTGGATTTTGGCTATTAATGTATGAATCTATATACTCCTCGCCGTCTCTTCTACTACTATCATCTCCAAATCTCCAATAAGGTTTCTGGGGTTCGTCGTCCTTTCGAAACCTTGAAGGGACACTTATCATAAATACAACTTCTTATTCAAAGAAAATATACGAGGGGTTAATTACTTGGATTTTTGGTGTTCAAGGTCATTTGCAGGTCATTTGAAGGTCAAATCGAGAAAAAACGGTAAAAAATTAAAAAAAAAATATGTTATAGGTTTTTGGGGTCGCTGATTACGAACCTGGTGTCCGCAAAAACCTAAAACATATTTTTTAAAAATTTTTTTACCGGTTTTTCTCGATTTGACCTTAAAATGACCTTGAACCTGAAGCGATAGAGTTCAACGGATGCCAGATTCGTAATTAGCGACTCCAAAAACCTATAACGTATTTT
>NC_046666.1:5748682-5824297 GCF_010883055.1 Belonocnema kinseyi | reverse complement strand
CGTGCAATCGACTCGGGATACTTATAAGATACTACCATGATTTTTTCAGATTTTTTGGTCCAAAAATAAATTAGGCCAAGAACCGGCCTTACCGACCCTCCCTCTTTCTGGTCAAGTTTTTCAATTTTCCCGGTCAACTAAAAGTAACATATTCACACTTTCCGCAACATGCAAAAATTTACTTTAATTTATAATGTTAACTCGAAACATCCTTTAACACACAAATGCAAAACATTGCAAAATAAATGAAAAATATGAATTTTTTTTTTACAAAACATAGAATAATTAAACTCCCAGTTTGAAAAAATTAATATTAAAAAAAAAGGATTTTCAACTACATAGTTCAACTTTCAACCGAAGAGATGAATTTAAAAAGAAAATTATGAATCTTCGCCTGGAATAGTTCAATTTTAAATCAAAAAGATTAACTTTTAGCTAAAATTATGAATGTTTAACTAGAAAACCTAAATTTTTTTAAAAGAAGATTAATTTTCAAATGGAAAGATTAATTTTATACTAAAAAAATATAAGTTTTCAACCACATACATGAATTTTTTAACGAAATTGTTGAATTTGTAATTAAAAACGACAAATTTTCAACAAAATAGTTGAATTTTGAACTAAAAGAATAATTTTCAACCGAAAATGGAAGTGTGAAATTTTTACTTAAAAAAAAAAGATAATAATTTTAACACAAAACTTTAGTTTTAAACAAAAACAATAAACCTTCAATTGAAATAGTTGAACTTTCAAACGAAAAAAATTAATTTTGACCAATTAAGATAAATTGTCAACCAAAACTAAGTAATACAATTTTAAGTTAAAAAATGACTTTCTACACACAAAAAAATAGTTATATTTTCAAAACAAAGTGATGAATTTTACAATGAAATTGTAAATGTTTAACTGAAATAGTTGAATTTTAAACTAGAGAGATAGATTTTTTATAATCATTGAATTTTTCACCTAAACGATGAATTTTCAACTAAATGAAAATTATTTAACTAGAATTTTTAACCGAAAAAAAAGAATTTTTGAACGAGATGATTAATTTTCAAATGAAAAGATTAATTTATAACCAAAAACTAGATGAAGATAATTTTGTACCAAAAGAAGACAAATTTTGATTATATTATTATATTTTCAACTAAAAAAGATCAATTTTCAACCAAAAATAGAATACTTAAATTTTCAGGTAAAGAAATTAACTTTCAACCAAACTGATAAACTTTCAACTAAAATTATGAATCTTTAACAGCAATAGTTGAATTTTATACCAAAAAGTTAAATTTTCAACACATAAAGATTAATTATCTACAAAAAAGTAAAATTTTTACAAAGTAGATAAATTTTTGAACAACTAGTTTAATTTCTGAGTAAAAAATATTATTTTTCAATTAAGTAGTTGAATTTTCACCGCAAAAATAAACATTTTCAACCAAAAGTAGAATGGTTAATTTTTCTGTTAAAAATCTAGTTTTTCGCGAGAAAAAAAATGATTTTCAGCAAAATAGTTCAATTTTCTACTGTAATAGTTAAATTTTTAGTTCGAAAAACTTTTTTTCAACAAAGTAGTTACATTTTCAACCAGACATGAACTTTCAATTAAAATTATGAACCTGAAGATCCATTTTTTGAAAAAATGATTTTTTCAATATAAAATAATATAAATCCACGTCATTATTTTTAGTGCTCTAAATTTAAAAAATCAATTAATGAACTTTACAATTTTCAAAATTATATAATTTTAAGGAATTTTAAGCTAGAGACATCAAATATTGAAAAATTGAATAATTTTTAGCTGAGTACTTCTTAAATTAGAAATTCAATTATTTTCTTTTCAAATAGTTTAAACATTCTAGGAAAGCTTCAAAATTTTATTTCAAAATCTTGAGAAATCTAAAAGTTGTTTTAAATTTATTTAAAATTTAAAAAGTTTTTCAAAGATTTATACAAAATTTCCAAAAAAGATTACATAAGATTTTAAGAAAACTTTCAAAAATTTGCATGATAATTTTTAATACTTTTTTGAAACTCCTGAATATCTCTTAAAATTATTCAAATTTCTTTTTCAAATTTTCATTTCTAAATTATACATCAAAATTTAAAAATTTCACTCACAAATTAAGCAATTTTAGAAATTTTAACGATTCCAGGTTTTCTATGCAAAACAATTCAGAAAAAAGATTCGTTACTTTTAAATATTGATTTTCAATTTACTTATCTTAAATAAAAATTCAAATATTCAATAATTAATCTTTTTTTAATTAAAAATTTCAAATTGAATGGGTTAAAAATGGAATATTTGATACTAAAACAATATTTTAAATTTAATAAAATCCTCTAATTAAGAATATATTATTATGAAGTTATTTTTAAGTAGATAAAGTAGAAATCCCTTTTCTAAATTGAACAAAATGATGAAAATAATGAAAACTTGAAGTTTACTGTGATCCGAAGTAAAATTCCGCTTTTTAAATTAAATACCCGATTTTTGCCCGGTCAGTAAAGTTCCCAATTTCCCTGTCAAATCGCCACCCTAATTATACATAGAAAACAGTTTTAGAATAATCAGCATTGGAATAAATAATACAAAAATATTGAAGGATTAATGTAAAAAAACGAGAAACTAAGAAAAAAAATTGTAATGCATTACAATTTTTTAGATTAGTTTAAATCTGTTAAAATTAGTAGAATCCTTGAAAATATTTTAAATAATTAGAGGTCCTATAAATCTTAATCTTCTCTATTTAAATGATTGAAATGCATAAATATCTCACGAAATAAAACTTAATTTATTCCACAAAGTATAAATCATTTGCAATTCCTTGAATATAAATTAAATTAAACTTACTCATTAAAGTTATCTAAAAAAAAATTCTTTAAATCCCTAAAAATTTTTGGTGAATTAATGAAATCCTTGAATGTTTTGAGATTCTCTGAAATACCTTAAAATCCCTTGAAATCTGTGGAATCTACAATTCATTTATTTTCAAAAAAAAACTCTCTAGAAATCCTTTGAAATCTTTGGAAATCCTACGAAAATGATTTGAAATCCCTTAAAATTTTGGGTATCTTTTTATATCCTTCATAATCCCTTAAAATCTGTAGAAAATGTAAAAACCTGTTCAAAAAGTATAAATTATTTAAAAGCCCTTGAATATAATATAAATTAAATTTTTGAAATTCAATGAAATTTCATTTACTTTCCAAGACTCTCTAAGAAATCTCTTAAAATCCTTCAGAATCCCTTAAGATCCCTT
This sequence comes from Belonocnema kinseyi, assembly GCF_010883055.1. Classification (NCBI taxonomy): domain Eukaryota; kingdom Metazoa; phylum Arthropoda; class Insecta; order Hymenoptera; family Cynipidae; genus Belonocnema; species Belonocnema kinseyi. The sequence continues at coordinate 5,821,034 of NC_046666.1, read as the reverse complement.
GAAATCGGTGGAAAACGTAAAATTTGAAATTTAAGATTTAAAATCAATGAAACTTCATTTATTTTCCAGAGATCCCTAAAAATTCCTAGAAATCTTTGAAAATTATAAACAAATTATCTGAAATCCCTTCAAATCTGTAAAAAAACGTAAAAATCAATCGAAATTAAACTTATTCGTTAAAGTCTTGAAAAAAAAATCATTTAAACCCCGAAAAATCTTTGAAATCCTAGAAATATTTAGGGAATTAATAAAATCTTCGAATCTTGTAAAATTTCTTGAAATACCTTAAAATCCCTTTAAATCTGTAGAGTCGTTAAGAATCCCTTGAAATTCAATCTTTCATTTGCTTTCCAAAGCTCTCTAGAAATCCTACGAAATGCTTTGAAATCCCTTGAAATTTTTTTATATATCTTGAAATCCTTTAGAATCCCTTAAAATCTGTGGAAAACGTAAAAATCCATTTTAAAAAATATAAATAATTTCAAAGCCCTTGAGTATAAATTAAATTTATTTAATCATTAAAGCTCTCTAGAAAAAAAATTTTAATCTTTTTAAATATTACCTTAAAATTAATTTTTCAAAGTAAAAAATCATCTTCAATTTTCCTAGGAAATTTTTTTTATTCTTCTGAAGCCTTTCAAAATTATTAAAAAGCTTCCAACATTTTTGGCCGAAATCTGCCAAAAACTATGTTTTGTTTTGAATTAGGTCGTAGGCTATTTTTTTAAGTTTTAAATATTAAATTAACAATTACTGATTTTAAATAAACAGTCAGATATTTCTAAATATTAAGTAAATGTTCTTTTTCTGAATTAAAAATTTTCAAATAGAATGGTATAAAAATAGAATATTTTAGACTGAAATATTTAAAATTGCATGAAAGCCTTTAATTATGAATATATTATTTTGAAGTTATTTTAAAATTAAAAATATTTTATAAAGTTTTAATCAGGCGTTAAAACATTTTAATTTTTAAAAATTAAAATCTGCGAATTCTATCATTCAAGACGGATTCCGATTCTTGTAAAATTATTATTCTATTTTTAAATCTTTAAGTACATTAAATTTTAAAAATCATTAATTAATGTAAATTTACAGCTAATCAACAAAAAATGTTGCTTTTTTCAATTAAAAAATCTTCGATTTTAAATGCTTCTAATTCTTAATTGCTTGAGTCTTTAAAACTAAATTTTAAAAATCTTTAAATTAAAGATTTTCGAATTACACATTCTAAACTAAATATCATAATTGAAAAATATAACAATTGAACTAATTATTCAAAAAACGGTTGAAATCAAAGTTGGACAATTTTTTTCCTAAAAATTTGTAAAATTCCCGGTCATTTCCCGGTCCAGCGGCCAGCCTAAATCACTAGGAACCCCCTGAAATCTAATTTAATTTATTTTCCAAAATTCGCCCGAAATATCTTGAAATTTTTGGTGAACTCTAAAAAGCCTTTTAAAACCCTTAAAATTAGTGAAAGACCCTCGACATTTGTTAAAATCCTTTGAAATTTCTTTTAAAAAACCACCTGATGCCTGGAAATCTGTTAAATTTCGTTAAATTTGTATAAAATCTGACGAAATCGCTCAAAATCCGTGGAAATTTTCTTAAATTCCTTAAAAATTCATGAAATTGAATGGGATTTCTATAAGATTGCAGAGAGTAGTGTACACCAAATCGCAGGAGTAATTAACCCCTAGAAAATATACTATGTCATTTTTTAAATCTAGAGTTACCTATTATTTCGAAGTCTTTCCGAATCCAGGCTTTTTTCTCTCAGGATTTCCATTGGATCGTAGTGTTTCACCTCTCTATCCCTTTCACGATCCACACTATTCCCATACCTTCTCTTAACTCTATTTCGATCACTCCTGAGTGGCGATTCTCTGAGCGGTCGTTTCCTATTGTCTGCATTAAACAAAATTTATCAGACACCAAATTTAACATATTCTATAAAAATCACAAAATCAAAGCCTCGGATCGACTACAAGGATTAAAAGGATGCATAAAATTACAAAAAAGTCGCATGATAGTTCGAAATAAATTCTGAATTAATAAATTTATTTGTTTAGAAATACTGATTCAATGTTTAATTTTCAATTGAATTACAGTTTAGTTCAACTCAGGGTGGCCGTTTTAATCGAAGAAAAAATTCCCGGTCATTTCCCGGGTTTTTCCAGATTCGCAAACATTTTTCACGGCCAATGAAATTTTAAAAATCAAACATTTTTCCAAATAAAGTAATAAACAATAAACGACAAATTAAAGCATTAAAAATGGAACAATTGCATTCCAAACTTGTAAAATTGAAATTTAAAGGTTTCCAATTCAAAAATTGTGTATTCAAATGCTCAAAAATGTACACGTACCAAATCGAAGGTACTAACACTTTTCAAATAAACAATGTTAAATGAAATGCAAATAAACTGCAAATTTTATAACTTGTATCAGTTATAGTGTCCAAAGATTCTGATAAAGTTCCAAAAATATAAATCCAAGTTAACATTTTCAATAGTCTAAATTAAAGAATCAAGCAATGAACTTTACAAATTAAAAAAATTATATTATTTTAAGCAAGAGACATTAAAAATTAATTTCTTTAACTTATCATTTCTGTAATTATAAGTTAAATTATTTTTATTTTAAATAGTGTAGGCATCCTTCAAAACCTTAAAAATTTTATTTCAAAATCTTAAAAAATCTAGAAGTGGTTTAAAATTTTTCCAAATTCAAAATCTATTGTGACTTTTTTGTCAGAACTTTCAAATATTTATTTCAAAATTAATTAAATTTTTTCTATAACTTTGAGAATATCCTGCAAATTTGTGTAGATTTCAAACAAAAATTTAGATTTTTTTTTAAGAATTGTGAAAGACTTCAAACGAATAAAAAAATTTCTTAAGATTCTTCGGAAAATTGAAAATGACTTTTCACTTTGAAAAATTATGGAGGATTTTAAGGATTTTTTTCTAATTTGAAGGATTTTCAAAAATTGTGGGAAAATTTCGATTAATTTTAAAATAAATTTAAAAGTTCTGAAAAAAATGTTAACACACTTCGTTTAAATTACTTGAAATAATTTCAAGTTTTTAATTAATTTTGAATCTGTTCAAAACTTCTAAATATCTCTCAAAATTACTCAAATTTTTTCTACAAATAATAAGTGTTCAATTGTTATATATGCGTCAAAATTTAACAATTTTACTTATAAATTAAACACTTTTTAAATAGAACAATTAAAATTGTAACTCTAAAAGATTAAAAGTTCTTCGAAAATCCAAAGATTCAAAGCTTCAATTTTTCAATTTTTCAAGATTCAAGTTTCAATTTACTTGCCTTAAATGAACAGTGAAATATTGCTAAATATTAAATATTGATTCTTTTTCTACATTAAGAAATTTCAAATTAAATGGGATAAAAATTAAATAATTTAGACTCATAATATTTTTAATTTAATAAAAACCTTTAATTATGACTATATTATTATGGATTTATTTTTAAGTTCAAAATTGTAAAACGCATGTTTACATTTTTTAATATCTAAAAAAATTAATAGAAATAATATATTAATAAATTTATGTATTAAATTTAATATAAAAAATAATACAAACGTTTAGATTTTTGCAGATTTAAAACAAAAAAGTTTAGAATTTTTGTAAGAATGGTGAAAGACTAATAAAAGAATAAAAATTTTCTTAAGATTATTAGGAAGATTGAAAATGATTTTTCACTTTAAAAAATTATTGTAACATAAATTTTAAGAAGATTTTAAGAGAGATCATAAATTAAACACTTTTTAAATACTCATAAAAATTGTAGCGCTAAAAGTTTAAAAGTTCTTCAAAAATCTAAAGATTCAAAGCTTCCTATGTGAAACAATTCAGTTTTAAATTGTTTTCTTTTAAATATTTGGTTTAAATTTACTAGTCTTAAATGAACAGTGAAATATTGCTAAATATTAAATACTTATTCTCTTTCTACATTAAGAAATTTCAAATTAAATGGGATAAAAATTAAATAATTTAGAGTCACGATATTTTAAATTTAATAAAAATCTTTAATCATGACTATGTTATTATTATGGATTTATTTTTAAGTTGAAAATAGTAAAACGCACGTTTACATTTTTCAATGTCTAAACAAATTAATAGAAATAATATATTAATAAATTTATTTATTAAATTTAATATAAAAAAATAATATAAGGGAATACCTGAAACTCGGAATTAAAAATATATTATTGATAAATCATGAAAATTGTTATTCAAAAATAAAATTATCGGAATAAATGATATATTAATTTCTATTCTTATCAAGACTTTCGGATTGAAACAGTCACAATCTGGAAATTCTCAAATTTTAAAAGGATCTATAATTGTTTTTGGTCAAATCAATTATTTTTCAGATTTCTATCCTTAGAGAACAGATCTATTTTAAAAATAATTTATTTATTTATATTTACAGTTGATGAAATGAAACGGTTTTTTACCAAAAAATTTCCACTTCAAACGCTTTTAATTTTTAATTGTTTAAATCTTCAAGACTGCACTTTAATCATTTAAAAAGCTGATAAAACTGTTAAATTTATAAAAATCACAATTTGAAAAACTTTAAAAAATGGTTGAAATCACAGTTGGGTAAAATTTTTATTCTAAAAATTTGGTAAAATTCCCGGTCAAAAAATAAATTCACTGTTATTTTCCGGTTTTCCTCGGCCTCATAAAATTCCCGGTCATTTCCCGGTTTCCAAGTTTCCCGGTGCAGCGGTCACTCTGTCAACTTTTAATGTTCTACATTAAAATAGTACAGTTTTTTCTAGCTTTAATTTCAATTTTTAAAGTTAAAAATTGATCAAATTCAAACTAAGTAGCGAATAACTTATGAGAACCACAAAAAGTATTCTTGGTTGAAATTTGATCTTTTTGGTTTGGAAATTGAACTATTCGGTTGAAATTTTTTGCTGTGAAGATTGATCTTTTTAATTATAAAAATTACTTTGTTTTAAAATAAAATGTATAAAATGGAAAATTTGACTGTTTCCCTTTTGGTTGTAAATTCATGTTTTTTTAATTATTGTCATTTTTAGTAAAAAATGAATCGTCTGAGTTTAAAATTTATTTTTTGTTGTTAAAAATTCTAGTAGTTGTTTACAAATTATTTCTTGGTAGAAGATTTCTCATTTTATTTAAAAATTTATTTCTTTGGTTAATAATTAAACTATTTTGTTAAAATTCATTTTTAGTTGAAAGTTAATTTTTTTAAATGAAAATTTAAGTAAATCTTTTTGTCGGAAAAACGTATCTTTTTAGTTCAAAATTCAACTTTTTAGTTAAAAAATCAAATTTTTATTGGAAAATATAACTATGTTGTTAGATTTTTTTAAATTAATTTTTTCTTTAACTAAAAATTTAACTATTATGTCGAAAATTAGTTTGTTTATATTTGGCTAAAAATTACTTTTTTAGGTTGAACATTTGTTTCATTTTAGTTCGAAAATTAATTTCTTTGATTAAAAATTTCATTATTCTGTTGAATACTTTTTTAAAATGAACATTCAACTATTTTTTTGAAAAGTAGTAACTTTTAGTACCAAATTAATCTTCTTGGTTAAAATTTTTTTCGTCATTTTCAGTAGAAAAATAATCTTCCTGGTTAGAAATTTATATTTTACACAATTTTTTTAACTGAAAATTTAATTATTTTTAAAAAATAATTAAATTTCCGTCACTTTCGGTAGAAAATTAATATTATTTTTCGAAAATCTCTACTTTTTTATTTGAAAATTTAACTATTTTGTTGAAATATCGCCATGCTTAGCATAAAATTAATCTTCTTCGTTGAAAATTAATTTTGCTGGTTGAAAAATCTTTTATATGGTTAAAAATAAATTTTTTTGAAGAATGATGATTTTAGTTGAAAATTCATTTCTTTGGTTTTAAATAGAACTATTTTGTTGAATACTTTTTTGCCTAATTTAATTGAAAATTTAACTATCCAATTTTTGGCCCAAAGATAATTGAACTATTTTGTTTGACATTTAACGACTTTGTTGCATGTTATTGTATACAAACTTAAAATTTTTTACTGAAAATTGAATTAATCTTCCTGATTAAAAGTTCATTTTGTTGGTTGAAGATTCTACTATCTGTTTACAAATGATTTCTTTTTCGAAGATTGATCGCTTTAGTTGTAAATGCCTTTGGTTGTAAATGGAACTATTTTGTCAAATTTCTATTTTTTTTGGATCAATTTGTTTCAACTGAAAATTTAACTATTTATTTTGGTGAAAACTCTTTTTTTTTAGTTAAAAACTCATCTTTTTCGTTTAAAAATTAATAATTTCGTTGAATATTTTTGTATGAAAATTAATTTTTATCAAAAGAAAATTCAACTTTTTAAATTTTGGTCAAAATTGAACTAATTTAACTAAAATTTTAACTACTGAATTTTTGGTTGAAATGTGATCTTTTTTGGTTGAAAATTGAACTGCTTGGTTTTTTTTTTTTTCGTATAAAAATATTTTTTTTTAGTGAAAATTTAACTATTCAATTTTGGTTGAAAATTGAAATCTTTTAGTTGAAAATTTCACTATCATATAAAAATTTCGTCACTTTCGGTAGAAAATTATTTTTATTTGTCGAAAACGTTTGTTTTTACTTCAAAATTCAATTATTTTGATGAAATATCATTATTTTTAGTAGAAAATTATTCTCCCTGATTAAAAATTCATTTTGTTGGTTGAAAATTCTACTATCTAGTTGAACATTAATTTCTATTAAAGATTGACATTTTATTTCAAAATTAATTTTTTTTGTTGAAAATTGAACCATTTTGTCGAATACTTTTTTTGAATGACAATTATTTTTTTTAACTGAAAATTTAAAAATTCAATTTTTGGTCCACAAATGGATAGCTTATTTACCTATTTTGTTTGAAATTTAACTTTAAATTTAAATTGAACTTTTTCAGTAAGAAATTTACCTGTTATATTACAAATTTGTCACTTTCGGTAGGAAATTAATCTTCCTGATCAAAGATGTTATCTTTTTTTATTGAAAATTCAACTATTTTATTGAAATAGTTTACCATATTGTTAAAATTTTTTTTAAGATTGATCATTTTAGTTAAAAATTCATTTTTTTGTTCAAAATGGAACTATTTTGTTAAATTACTATTTGTTTTTTTTTTAATCAACTTTTTTAAACTGAAAATTTAACTACTTCATTTATGGTAAAACCTTATCTTTCTTAGTTTAAAATTCATCTTTTTTGTTGAAAATTGAACTTTTTTGTTGAAAATTATTATTTTTTGTATCAGCCATTTTGCTAACTAAATTTTTTGTTAAACTTTGGTCTTTTTTTGTTGAAAATTCAACTGTTTGGTGAACATTGATCTATTCTGTTAGAATTTTTTTTAGACAATTCCTCGTTTGTTTTTTGTTTTTTTGTTTTGTAAATTGAAACATTTAGATGAAAATTTTCTTGTACAAAAATAAAGTCTTTTAACAATTCCCTTTTTGGTGAAAATGCATTTTTTAGTTAAAATTTCATTTCTTTGGTTGAACATTGAATTATTTTGTTGAATACTTTTTTTGAATGAAAATTAATTTTTTTAAATGAAAATTCAACCATTCAATTTTGGGTCATTATTTAAAATAAAAATTCAACTTTTTGGTTGAAAATTTATTAATTTTGTTAAATATTTTTGTATGAAAATTAATTTTTATTTAATGAAAATTCCACTTCTTAATAATTGGTCAAAATTGATCTATATTAATAAAAAATTCATATATATTCTGTGAAAAATTCCTATTTTTTTATAAAAAATTAATCTCATGGTAACTTGCTAATGAAAAAGTATTTAATTATAAATCTTCAATGATAAATTACTCCACTTTTAAAGTTCTCAATTAAAATTCTACAATTATTTCTACTCGTAAATTTCAATTTGATAAAAATGTAATATAAGTAGCAAATAATTTCTTAGAAAAATGGAAAGAAATTCCACTTATTTGAATTTTTTTACAGAAAGCCACAGAAATTTATATTTCTAAAAAAAGCCAAAAAAATCGTACAAAGAAAATTAATTTTCTTGGTTAAAAATTAATTTTGTTGCTTGAAAATTCTACTATCTGGTGAAAAATTCATCCTTTCGGTTGAAAATTGAACTTCTTGGTTGAAAATATTTTTTTTTTGTATCAGTCATTTTTTTAACTGAAATTTTAATTACTGAATTTTTTGTTAAAATATGACCTTTTTTAGTTGAAAATTCAACTGTTTGATTAAAATTAATCTATTCCGTTTGAATTTTTTTTCATTTTTTTAGTTAAATATTTAACTTTTTGACTGAAAATTTAATAATTTTTTTTATGAAAGTAAAATTTTATGAAGTGAAAATTTAACTTTTTAATGTTCGGTCAAAATTGAACTATTTTAATAAAATTGTAATTATTGGGTTTTTGGTTACATTTTTTATCTTTTCTGGTCGAAAATTCATTCCTTTGGTTGAAAATTGAATTGTATTGTTGAATATTTTTTTCGAATGAAAATTAACACTTTTTTTTACTGAAATTAAATGATTAATTTTTTGTTAAAATTTGATTTTTTTAGTTAAAAATTGAACTGTTTGATTAAAATTAATCTACTCTGTTTGAAATTGATTTTTTTAAGATAAAAATTTAACATTTTGATTGAAAATTTAATATTATTGTTTTTTTATGAAAATAAAATTTTATAAACTGAAAATTTAACTTGTTAATTTTTGGTCAAAATTGAACAATTTACAAAAATTTTCAATTACTGATTTTTAGTTACATTTTTTATCTTCTCTGGTCGAAAATTCATTCCTTTGGTTGAAAATTGAATTATTTTGTTGAATACTTCTTTTGAATGAAAATTAATTTTTTAAATATTTTAATAGTAGTAAATTTAACGGTTATATTACAAATTTGTCATTTTTGGCAGAAATTAATCTTCTTAGTCAAAAAATTTATCATTTTTATATGAAAATTCAATTAATTTGTTGAAATAATGAAAATTAATTTTTTTTTTTACTGAAAATTTAAATATCCAACTTTGGATTCAAAAATGGATAGTATATCTATTTATCTATTTTGTTTGAGATTGAAGTATTTTGTTGAAATTTGTTTTTTACAAAAATCAATTTCTTTATACTGAAAATTTTACTTTCATTTTTGGTAAACTCATTTTTTTAAATAAAAATTCAACTTTTTATTTGAAAATTTAATAATTTTTTTAAATATTTTTTAATGAAAATTTCACTTCTTAATAATTGGTCAAAATTGATCCATTTTAATTAAAAATTCATATATATTTTGTTGAAAATTTCTATTTTAAAAAATTTAATCTCATAGCAACTTGCTAATTAAAAAGTATTTAATTATAAATCTTCAATTATAATTACTTCATTTTTAAAAATACTCAATTAAAATTCTACAATTATTTCTACTCGTAAATTTCAATTTGATAAAAATGTAATATAAGTAGCAAATAATTTCTTCGAAAAATGGAAAGAAATTCCACTTATTTGAATTTTTTTACAAAAAGCCACAGAAATTTATATTTCTAAAAAAAAGCCAAAAAAATTGTACAAAGAAAATTAATCTTCTTGGTTAAAATTTCATTTTGTTGGTTGAAAATTCTACTATCTGATTAAAAATTAATTTTTGTTAAAAGATTGACATTTTAGTTGAAAATTAATTTCTTTGGTTGAAAATTGAACTATTTTGTTGAATAATTTTTTTGAATGAAAATTATTTTTCTTTTAACTGAAAATTTAATTATCCAATTTTTGGTCCAAAAATGTATAGTTCATTTACCTATTTTGTTTGAAATTTAACTATTCGGATGCATTTTTTTTTACAAAAATTAATTTTTTTGGTGAAAATTTAAATATTCAATTTTTGGTCGAAAATTCAACTTTTATAGTAGCAAATTTAACTGTTATACTACAAATTTGTCATTTTTGGTAAAAATTAATCTTCTTGGTCGAAAATTTTATCATTTTTATTTGAAAATTCATCTATTTTGTTGAAATATCGTTATTTTTAATAGAAAATTAATCTTCCTGGTTAAAAGTTCATTTTGCTTATTAAAAATCTACTACCAGGTTAAAAATTCATCCTTTTTGTTGAAAATTGAACTTTTTGGTTAGAAATAATTTTTTTTTGTATCAGTCATTCTTTTACCTGAAATTTTAATTACTGAATTTTTTGTTGAAATTTGATCTTTTGTAGTTGAAAATTCAACTATTTGATTAAAATTAATTTATTCTGTTTGAAATTTATTTTTGTTCATTTTCTTTATGAAAATAAAATTTTATGAATTAAAAATTTAACTTTAATTTTTAGTCAAAATTGAACTATTTTAAATAAAATTTTAACTACTCAATTTTTGTTTAATGTTTTTATCCCTTTTGGTCGCAAATTCATTCCTTCGGTTGTAAATTGAATTATATTGTTTAATTTTTTTTTAATCTTGTTTTTCCTGACATTCTAATTACTGAATTTTTGGTTAAGATTCGATATTATTTTTTAATTCAACTGTTTGAATAAAATTAATCTATTCTATTTGAAATTATTTTTGTTCATTTTGTTTAGCTAAAAATTTAACTTTTTGATTCAAAATTTAATAATACTGTTTTTTTCGTATGAAAATAAAATTGTATGAACTGAAAATTTAACTTTTTAATTTTTGGGCAAAATTGAACTATTTTAACTAAAATTTTAATTACTGAAATTTTGGTTAATTTTTTTATCCTTTTTGGTTGAAAACTCATTCCTGTTTGATTAAAATTAATCTATTCTGTTTGAAATTTATTTTTGTTCATTTTTTTAGTTAAAAATTTAACTTTTTGATTGAAAATTTAATAATACTGTTTTTTTATGAAAATAAAATTTTATGAACGGAAAATTGAACTTTTTAATTTTTGGTAAAAATTGAACTACTTTAATAAATTTTAATTACTGACTTTTTGGTTACATTTTTTATCTTTCCTGGTCGAAAATTCATTCCTTTGGTTGAAAATTGAATTATTTTGTTGAGTATTGTTTTTTGAATAAAAATTAATATTTTTTTACTGAAAATTTAAATATCCAATTTTGGGTCCGAAAATGGATAGTATATCTATTTATTTATTTTGTTCGAGATTTAAGTATTTTGTTGAAAATTAAGACTTCCATTTTTGGTGAACTCATTTTTTAAAATAAGAATTCAACTTTCTGGTTGAAAATTTAATCATTTTGTTCAATATTTCTTTCTAAAAATTAATTTTTATTAAATGAAAATTTCAATTCTTAATAATTGGTCTTTTTTAATTAAAAATTCATATATTTCGTTGAAAATTTCTATTTTTTATCAAAAATTAAACTCATAGTAACCTGCTAATTAAAAAGTATTTAATTATAGTTCTCATTTAAAATTCTACAATTATTTCTTCTCGTAAAGTTCAATTTGATAAAAATGGAATATAAGTATCAAATAACTTCTTAAAAAAATGGAAAAAATATTTCATTTATTTGAATTTTTCTTCAAAAAAAAAAAAAAAACACACACACACAAAAGATTGTATTTCTCAAAAAAAAAAAAAAAAAAAAAAAAATCGTACAATCTGAGTCTTAAAAATCTAGAAATTTTAAATAATAGAAAAAACATATTACCCTTGTATCCTTTTGCCGGACTTCGAGTACCTCTATCTCGTCTATCATCACCAAATTTATTACTCCTCGAAAATTTATTATTATCCTCCTCCTTTTTACTTCTCTCTCGACTGCCATCTCTTCTCCTCGGACTTCTGCTAAAACTACGACTCCTACTATTATCAATACTCCTACTTCGACTTCTCTCATCCTCCCACGGACTTGCGCCTCTTTTTGGTTTGCCTCGTCCAATAATAATAGGACTCGCACGTCGTCTACTATCATTATAAATCGACTTCAATCCCCGAAACTCTTTCTCCGGTCTGCCCTTCTCTTTCTCCCGCTCCCGCTCCCCCCGCCCCTCATTGTAATAACTATTTCCTCTGCTTTTACCACGATCATCACCATCTCGCTCGCGCTCCTTTCGCGACGGACTCCTTCTCCTGGTATCACGAAATGGCGACTTGGAACGTATCGAGTCCGAATCTTTGCCTCTTTTATTTACCAATCTATCATCACGTGAATCCACTCTTTTGTCTGGCGTTTCTCGTTTCGCAATTTCCACTTTATCAGGCTTGGACGACTCGAATTTACCGACAATAGTACGATCGTCAAATTCACATTTTAAATCGACTCGCGAGCACGCATCCTCATCATAATCCGAGGGATTTTCAAAGACATTGTTTAAATTGGATTGCACGAGTACCTTGATTTTTCCCGACTCGTTTGCTCGACGAATCAAAAGTTGCTTTGGAATTAGTTTGAGGGCAATTTTCGAGGGACTTTCCAACACTTTTGTTGTCTCGGAAGAGAGAGAACTGTCGGTATGATACAAGGACTCTTTCTCGTCCACTCGGATGGATTCAGTCTTGGTGGAAATTTCCTGTTTCTCTTTTAAATTCGCAACACTGTTCAGCAGTAAATCGTTGAATTTATAAGAATTTTCCTGTTTCACGGGAGCAGCAACTGGAATCGGAAACGGGTGAGTTTTAATGGTTTCCGATGGCAATGGAATATTGCAGACAGAACTCTCCGTGTCGAGTTTAACCGGTTTTGCCTGATTCGAGTCCTTGCTCTCGATGCCCTCGCTCGACACCTCCGATTTCTGTGACAGAGCAGGCGAACTCGGACTGTACAAATCGACATTTTTCAAATCCTGTTCCTGCAGTTCCACAATACACTTCAACTTGAGACTGCTCTCTTCAATTTTACCACTGTCCGATAGAATTTTACCACTGTCCGATAGAATTTTACCACTGCCCGATGGAATTTTACCACTGCCCGATGGAATTTTACCACTGCCGGATGAAATTTCCTTCTCACCGGAAACAATCCGCGACTTACAATCAACATCTTCCGCCAGCCAGGCTTTTTCATCGAGTCCCATTTTCTGCAACTTCCTCTGAAAAATATCCGGCGATTTCGCATCATTTGAAGCGAGGGACGAGACTTCGGGAATAGTGAAGCCCTCCAATTTAATTGTCCCGGGAAGTGTTTCCAAAATTGGACTACTGCAAATCTGTTCCTTGATTTTCGCCAACTTTAGCAATGCAGTTTCCGTACCGGAAGTCTTCTGCCAATCGGTGCTCTCCTCCTCCCAATTAACAGGCGTCATCTGAATATCTTCCTCCTCCTCCTCTTCCTCCTCCTCTTCCGGCTGATTTCCCACATCCCATCGACTCTTCTTCCTCCTCTTCTCGCCCACAACTTCCTTCTTCTGTGACAACTTCCCCCCATCACTGACTTCCGGGCTTTTGTTCATCTCGCTCTTGATCATTTCTTCACCGAGATTTGTCTGAAGCAGATCGTCGGTATTAATTTCAAGTTGTTCGGCCCTCATTCTCGAAAACTCTTCCTCCGTATCCCAATCCTCTTTTCGCCGCTTACTCTTCTGTTTGATCAGCAGCATTTCCTCCCGTTCACCTTCCTCCTGCTCATCCTCCCAAATTCTCAGCGCCGAAATTCGCGGCTTCTTCTTACTATCCTTTGAATCATCATCATCATCCTGGAGAGTGATGTACGTGTCCGTTTTCTCGTCATACTTCACCTTCTCCTTCTTTTTCGAGGAACTTTTCTTTTTCGTCGATTCGCGAATTGCGTCGAGACTATCGACCTCCCACTCGTCAAAAATATCCCTCTTTCTCACTTCCTCCTCGAGCTGGGTCAACGAAGGCACATTCAGCAAATCAAAATCGGGCGTTTCTTCCTTCAAAACTTTCGCAATACGCTGACTTTCCCTTTCCCAATCGGCGAGAAACTCCTCACTCACACTCTTTTCCTTCTCCTTTTTCTCCTGCTTCTCCTCCTCTTTTCCTTTCAACTCAATTGTCAAGGGAATCCCAACATTTTCGAGAGTTTCCTCCTCCTCATCCAAAATTTCACCCTCTTCCACAACTGGATCCTCCTCTTTTTTGTCTGGCAACTTCTCGACGAGGGGATCTTCCTTTTCGGGAAGGGAATCTTGAGACATACTTTGATCGAGAATACCCTCGATTTGTCGAGTCATCAGAATCGACTCTTTCTCCCACTCGGAAAGCCGATCCTCACTCTCGTGTCGCTTCCTCTTTTTCTGCTGTCGACGAGCCTGCTCCTGAATCAGATTTTGCCCCTTGCCCATATCACACTCCTTGAGCAGAACACTGTCGGGCGAGAGGGCTTTCGCCAAAATCTGCTTCTCCAGATCATTCGACAATTTCACTCGTTTCGACTTCTCGAGACGTTTTTTCCGCTTCTTTTTGCCCTCGGTGGCAACTTTTTCACTGACGCGCTTGCCTCGCTTGTCGCGACTCAGCGACCGAGTCGACGATTTCCGTTTCCTTTTTCGAATGCCCTCCTTCTCCTCGACCCTCTTCTTCAGTTTCTTCCTCTTCAGACGCTTCTTCTTCTTCTTTCTCGCGTCCTCCGAGTCACTGCTGCTCGAATCCGCGCGCTTTCTTGAACGTTTCTTCTTCGACTTTCGCGACGCCTTCTTCACCCGCTTCTTCTTGCGACTTCGCTTGCGCTTCTTCTTTCGCGCCTCGTCCGAACTCGATGAATCGCTCGAACTCGAGTCGCTCGTTTCCGAATCGCTGCTCGATTTTACGGCTTTTTTCTTCTTTCGGCGCTTCTTCGACTTCACGTCCGAATCGGAGGAGCTGGACGATGAACTGGATTCGCTGCTCGTGGAATAGGCTCGCGGCCTCTTCTTCTTTTTCTTCTTCAGGATTTTCGACTCCACGTTCTCATCACTGACTTGTTCAACTTTGATGGTCACATTCTCCCAGTCGCTGGGAATCGATCGAGAGTCAGAATCATCCTGTTTCTCTTCTGGAGCTTCGTCTTCATTGCCGAGTGTTTCTTTCTCGACGGGTCCCTTGCTAGCTTCGTCCAAAGTTCCGACTGATTGCGAAATGCTTTCTGCTTCAACCGTTATCTCGAGAATTTCCTTCTTTCTATTTGCTTCCAGCTTGACTTTTGGATTGGGCGAGTTCACTACTGCAAGTTGATCCTCAGATTGCTCGTCTTTTGCTTTCGTTGCGTCAATTTCAAGACTGAAGTCGTCATAGTTTGAGGGAGAATTGGCGCCGGAATTGCCTTTCGATGAATGTTTGCTTGAAGGGGATTTTGTGGGACTGTCAGTGGCTACCATCTTCATAAACTGCTCGTATTCTGATGCTAATTTTTCGTCGCCGAGAACTTTCACGCTGGGTGAACTCTTAGCCCTGTCGTCTTTTTCCTCGTCAAGGTCACTTTCCGAGTTATCTTTTTCAACCTCTTCTTCTTCTTCATCATCATCATCATCATCATCATCATCATCATCATCATCATCTTCCTCAACAATTTCACCTTCATCCAACTCCATTTTTTCATCGGGAACTTTATCTTCATCTTTTCCATCCACTTTTTCCACCTGCTCTTTCACTTCTTCCCTCTTTTGTATCACACCTTCTGAAGGCTCACTTATCCGTCTTAATTCTGCAAAAATAAAAATATTTCTGTGTAGTTATCAAATATTGGACAATAGAGAGAGCTTAGCGTAAAAGACAAATGTCGGACAATTAAACATCGCCTGGGTTTCTTTTGCTTTTTAGGGGCCATACTTAAAAAATATTTAACTGGAATACTTAAATTTTTAACAGAAAAGAATAAGAATTTTAGACCTAAAAGATAAATTTTCAACTAAATGATAAATATTTAACTGGAATTTTTAAACAAAAAAAAAAAAAAAGAATTTTTGAACAAGATGATTAATTTTCAAATGAAAAAATTAATTTATTACGAAAAACTAGAGAAAGATAATTTTCTACCAAAAGAAGATTGATTTTTTTTTAACAAAATACGTGCATTTTCAACAAAATGGTTGATTTTGCAATTAAAAAAAGACAAAATTTCATGCAAATTGTTATATTTTCAACTAGAAAAGATCAATTTTCAACAAAAAATATAATAGTTAAATTTTCAGTTAAAAAAATTAAATTTCAACTAAACTGATAAACTTTCAACTAAAATTATGAATCTTCAACAGAAATAGTTGAATTTTATGCCAAAGAGTTAAATTTTCAACAATTAAAATTAATTTTCTACAAAAAAGCAAATTTCTTTACAAAGTAGATAAATTTTCGAACAACTAGTTTAATTTCTAAATAAAAAATATTAATTTTCAACCAAGTCGTTGAATTTTCACCTAAAAAATATACATTTTCATCCAAAAATAGCATGGTTAATTTTTCTGTTAAAAATCTAATCCTTCGTAAAAAAAAATGATTTTCAGCAAAATAGTTCAATTTTCTACTGGAATAGTTGAATTGCTAGTCAAAAAAATTGTTTTTCAACAAAGTAGTTACATTTTCAACAATATATAAACTTTAAATTAAAATTATGAATGTGAATTATGAACGTGATAAATACATTTTTTGGAAAAAATGAGAAAATGATTGTCTCTGTATATTTGAAATATCATCAATTCGAGTATCAAATTTAAATCAGTGAAAAAAATCTTACAGAGAAAAAAATTGCAAAAGGTTTTTCTCATAATGGAAAATAATAAACTTTCAATAATAAATTATAATTTCAGGGTGGCCGTTTTAATTGACGAAATAAATAAATGCTCTAAATTAAAAAATTAATCAATGAACTTAAAAATTTTTTAAATTGTTTAATTTTAAGGAATTTTAAGCTAGAAACATCAAATATTGAAAAACTGAAAATTGTTTAACTGAAAACTTCTTAAATTAGAAATTCAATAATTTTTTTTTTTAATTAAAAATTCCAAATTCAATGGGTTAAAAATTGGATATTTTGGACTAAAACAATATTTTTTATATAACAAAAAATATTTAATTAATGATATATGATTATGAAGTTATTTTTAAGTTGAAAATAGTTTATAAACTTTCAGTCACACGTTCACATTTGTTTAATGACAAAGACTTTCTAATTGAAACCGTTTAAGTTTTAACGTTAAAATCTGAACATTCTTAAATTTTAAACTGATTTAAAATCATTTTTGTTCACTTTTTATTACTTAAAGTACAGATAAATTACAAAAAATTTATTTATTTATTAAATAAAAATTACAAATGTAAGCTTAGAAATAAAAATTTTAAATGGAAAATTTTTAAAGTAAACTAATTTTGAATTACGCATTGTAAGCTAAATAATAGCATAATTGAAAAACATAAAAATTCCAATTAATTATTTAAAAACTGTTGAAATCGAAAGTGGACAGATTTTTCTTCTACAAATTTGTAAAATTCCCGGTAAAAAAAAATGCACTGTCATTTCCCGGTTTTCCCAGGTCTCAAAAAATTCCCGGTTTCCCGGTCCAGCATCCACCCTGATTACTGTACGTAATTTTTAGTATCCAGAAATGTTCTGCTAGTTATTGTTATTAGAATTAAGCAGGATGTCCGAGAACTTAATTTTCAAAATCCTTAATCATTAATATTCAAATACCAGCATTTTAATCTCATAAAATATTAAACATAGAATCTTTTATAAACGAAAAAAAAAACAGTATTTCGGATAAAAATTTTAAATTGTAAATTTATAAATTTATTATAAACAAACAATGTCTTTTCTACAATTGAAAATATCTATTTATCATAACACTTGAATTTTCAACAAAATAATTGAATTTTTAAATTAAAAAGACAAATTCCCAATAAAAAAGACGCATTTTCAACTAATTAAGATTTTTCACTCACGAAAGAAATAAAAGTTTATCAAAATTGTTGAACCTTCAAGCCAATAAACGAATTTTCTCTACAAAAATTATATTTTTTCAACCAAAAATTAATTTTCCACGAAAGTGATGCATTTTAACGATTTTTACCTAACAAAAGTGAAATTTT
The DNA here is from genome assembly GCF_010883055.1 of Belonocnema kinseyi. Lineage (NCBI taxonomy): Eukaryota > Metazoa > Arthropoda > Insecta > Hymenoptera > Cynipidae > Belonocnema > Belonocnema kinseyi. Next base: position 5,803,043 of record NC_046666.1, on the reverse strand, counting down.
AAACAAAGAAGATTATTTTTTTTACCAAAACATGAGAATTTTCAAGTAAAAAAGACCAATCTTAAAAAAATGGAAGTTACATTTTCAGGTAAAAAATTAATCTTAAACCAAAAAAAGGCTTCTCCACTAAACAGTTCAATTTTCAATCAGATATAAGCCTTTAATAAAAAAAAAATATTCAACAATGTAATTCATTTTCAGCTAAAGAGATCAATTTTCAACTAAAAATAGAAATTAAAAAAAAATTGTTCAACAAAGTGATTCAACCAAATATTTGAAACAAAATATTTGAATATTCAAGCAAAGAAAAATATTTTTTAACCAAAAAGTTTCATTTTCATTACAAAAAATGAAATTTCTACTAAAACATATGAACTTTAAATAAAAAAGATAAATTTGCAAAAAATAGTTGAGTTTTCTGTTTAAAAAAATGCAGTTGACTTTGCATGATAAAAACATTAATTTTTAAAAAGGAAATCATTTTCTCCGAAAAAATGGAATTTTCAATCCAAAAGACGAGTTTTTAACCAAAAAGGATAACTTTTTAACAAAATTGTTGAAATCTCTAGCAAATAGTTGCATCTTTATCCAAAAAAGATGAAGTTTCTCTGAAAACAGATGAATTTTTACTTCAATTTTTTTTTAATAGTTGAATTCTCATCCAAAAAAGATTCTAGTTTACTTTTCAAGATCAAAGTATGAATTGTTTGACAAAAAATAAGTCTCTGCAAAAAAATTGAATGAATTTTAAATAAAATAGTGCAATATTTTGTTGTATTTCGATTTTTTTTAAACAAACTTTTTTTTTTAACTGAACATTTAACTATTCCATTTTTCCATTTTTGGTAGAAACTTTTTTTTTTATTAAAAATTCAATTTTTCTGTGGATCAAAATCATCGTTTTGATTGAAAATGATTTTTTTTATACCGCTTTTTTTAACCGAAATTTTGACTGAAAATTTAGCTATTCAATTTTTGGTTGAAATTTGATCTTTTGTAGTTGAAAATTCAATTATTCGGTTAAAATTTATCTATTCTGCTTGAAATTCGTATTTTTAAGGACAAAATTGATATTTTTTGTTAAAAACTTAATTATTTTATTGAACTTTTCTTTGTATGAAAATAAATTATTTCAAACTGAAAATGTAACTATTGAATTTTCGGAATAAAATTGATCCTTCTTAGGTAAAAATTCAACATTTATGGTTGAAAATTGATCTTCTTGGTTAAACATTGATTTATTTATTTGTTATAAACATACTACTGTTTGGTTACAAATTTATGTTTGATCGAAGATTCATCATTTTAGATAAAAATGTATTTATTTTGTTAATAATTGTACTATTTTTATTAGAAAATTCTTCTTGGTCAAAAATTCATTTTGTTAGTTGTAAATTCTACTATTTGGTTCGAAAATAATTTTGTTGAAAGATTCATCATTTTATTTAAAAAATAATTTTTTTAGATCAAAGTTAAACTACAAATTTTGATGTATTTCAATTTGTTGTTGGTTGAAAATCAATTTTTTTAACTGAAAATTTAACTATTCCGCTTTTTGTCAAAACTTACTTTTTTGGTTAAAAATTCAAAAGTATTTTATTGGAGAAAATCTGTCCTTTTTGATAGAAATTAAACTTTTTGGCGAAACATTTATCTTTTTAGTTACAAATTTAACTATTTGTTTAAAAATTCATCTCTTTTGCTTGAAAATTTAACTGCTTGATTGAAAGTTTCCTTTTTTCTAACAAAATTAAATTTTTTAACTGAATATTTAACAATTCTCTAAAATTGCAACAATTCAAAAATAAGGAAATTATTCAATTAATTAGGTATCCATTCCAGATAGTTTAATTTTGTTCGATTTTGATTTTAAATATTACGATTTTTAATTATTTAATTTCAAATGGTGTAATTTTTAATACTTCATTTAAAATCATTATTTATTCTCGAAATTTTCTAATCAAATATCCTTCAATTTTTAATTATTTATTTTTCCAAATCTTCAACAACAAAAAAGCGGACAATTTTAAAATTGCTATAATCTGATTCCAATGTTTGAAATAAGCTAAGGTTTTCAATTTGAAATTGCTATATATTTACATCTAAAATGACTAAATTTTAATATGCTCGAAAAATTAAGAAACTGTAAACCAAAGATTTTCGAATTTAAGCTTTTGAAGGAAAAACAAAAATTAGTTTTATGGCCTTAAAGATGAAACCGTTTTACCATTGCACATTCAAAATTATAATTATATAAATTTTTAATATGATAAATATATTATTGGATAGATTTTTTTTACTAAAAAGTGTTGTTTCTACAAAAAAAGCACTGTTATTTTCACCGTTCAAAATTTTATTGAAGAATCTTTTGATATTGTGAACCTTTAAAGTTTAATTATTCTAAAAACCTAAAAAAACTAAATGCTTTTTAATTGGAAAATTTCAAAATAATAAATGAGCGTTAAAAATGAAAAAATTCCAAACTTCGTATAAAAATTGAAGAATTCTGAAATTGGGATCTTGAAACTAATCATTAAAAATAATGATTTTTAAATTTAGTATCATGATTTTCAAAATTAAATTATTTTAATCTAAAGTGCAAAATTAATAGCTTGACAATTAACGATAAAACATTTTTATAATTTTACATTATTTATCATTTTTCCTTTTTTTTATAATTGAAAGTTTTATGAGGCATTAAATTGACGTATTATAATAAACTGTTACATTAACATGAAATGAAAAGTTGCCGGGCAAATGACACGCGAAAAGCGAGCGGAAACATAGGAGCTACGATGTGGTATATTATTATATATAATTATATATCGGTCACCGCATGAAGAACCCTTGTGGTAGGTATTCAGTTACATATGGATCGGGTCAAACATAGCATTTTTGAAGTTGTAATTTCAAAAAATGTAATTTTTTAAAAAGAAACACACATCTAAAGTTCAAAATATACCCACTTCCGGTTGCTTTCGGACATGAGAACAGTGCCAAATTATTCAGTGTAGTTTCTAAAATTATCCCCCACTCAAATCCGAAAAGAATAATCTTGAGCCATTAAAATATTTAGAATTTTTTTAAAGAGTCTTGAAATATTCAATAAATTTCGCAAATTTATTATAAATATTGTTTTTTTTTTCAGTTGTTAGGGATTCAATTAATATTTAGTTTTATTTTCAACCAAAAAGATGAATTTTCAACGAAAAATGATAAATGTTTAACTGAAATACTTACATTTTCAACAACCAAAAAAATGAATTTTCCAAAAAGAATTTTAATTTATCGAAAAAAATATCTTTTTAAATTGTATAAGATAAATAGGACAATTTTTTAGTAAAATTTTCTATAAAAAAGTACAAATTTTCAACTTAGACAATCATTTTTGCACCTAAAATATAATATTTACATTTTCAGTTTAAAATATGAATTAAAAAATAATTGGTTAAACATTCAAAAATTTGGTTTGAAAATAAAAGTGTTGCGTAGAAAACACTTTTTTTTTATTGAAAATTGAACGTTTTTTATATTTTTTTTCTTAATTTAATGAAAAATCTTGATTGGCTTAGGATTCGCTTATTTTGTTTAAATTCTTCCTTTCTGGTTTCACTTCAAATCCTTGATTGAAAATTCCAACATTTTGTTTGATACTGGACTTAGAAAAAAAATTCCTTGACAATTCCAAGTTTTCAAGATTTTCCATTTTTTTTTTTTTTTGAAAATTCAACAAATTAAACAATTTTTTTGTTTGAAAATTTAAATTTTTTTGTAGCAAATTAATCTTTTGTGTTGAAAATTCATCTTTTTGGTTGAAAACTTAACTTTTTTGTTGAAAATTCCCCTCAACTGAACAATTTTAATTTAATTATATAAACTCCCAAATTATAAATTTTTATAAATTATAAAGTCAAACGAATTCCAACATTTTCAAAATTATGTCATTTTAAGCATTTTAAAGTTGAAAAAAAATTAAAAATTGAACTACATTTTATTTTTAACTGAGAACACTTCTTGAATTAAAAGTTAAGTTATTTTTATTTTTAACAGTTTTAAAATCCTTAAAATGCTTCGAAATTTTGTTTCCAGATTTTGAAACATCTACACGTTGTTTTACATTTTTTCAAATTTTTTTTATATTTGTTTAGAACTTTTAAACATCTTTAAACATGATTAAAATTGTTCCTAATTATTTTTACTTCCTTCCAAATTAAAAAGATTTCCTTAAAATGTTCGACAATCATTTTTCATAATTTTGTGAATCTGACTAAATCTCTTTAAATATTTTCTTAAAATTAATTTTCCAAAATAAAAAATCATTTTTAATTTTCCTAGGAAGGGTTTATACTTCTTCTGAACCCTTTCATAATTCTTAAAGAGCTTCTAAATTTTTGTTCGAAATCGAAAAAAATCTATATTTTGTTTTATTCAAGAAAAAAAATGCAAGTCATTTTCCGGTTTTCAAACATTTTTTTCGGTCAATGAAATTTACAAAATTTAAAACTAAATTGAAGAATCAATCGATGAATCAACCAAATTTAAATTATACCATTTTAAGCAATTTTAAGTTATAAACATTAACATAAATTTTAAACTTTTATAAATTATAAAGTCAAATGAATTCAAAAATCGCAAAATTATACCACTTTAGGAAATTTTCAGTTAGAAAGCTTAAAAATTAAACGATTACATTTTTTATAAACTGAGAAGACTTCTTAAATTGAAAGTTGAATTATTTTTATTTCAAATTGTTTAAAAGTCCTTAAAAAGATTCTAAATTTTATTTCAAAATATTAAAACACCTACATGTTGTTTAACAGTTATTTCAAATTTTAAATTATTTTTGAAATTTTTATTGAACTTCTAAACATCCTTTAAAATGATTAGAAGTTTCCCTAAAAATTTTTTTAATTTCCTGCCAAAATAAAGAAATTGTCTTATAATCTTACATTCATTTTTGATAATTTTGTAAATCTTTCTAAATCTTTTAAAATATTGTCTTAAAATTAATTTTTCTAAATAATCATTTGCAATTTTTCTAGGAAATGTTTTTTTTTTATTCTTCTGAAGTCTTTCATAATTCTTAAAAAGCTTCTGAATTTTTTTTTCAAAATAAAAATTAACTTTTTTTCGTTACGTCAACTATTACATTTTTTGTTGAAAATTAACATTTTTTGTTGAAAACTCATCTTTCTTATTTTCAGATTAATCTGTATTGGTTTAAGATTCAACTATTTATTTTTGAAATATTTTCAAAACTTCTAACAATCTTTTTGAATATTCTCTTAAAATTAATTTTTCAAAATAAAAAATCATTATTAATTTTCCAAGAAAATGTTCTTTATTATTTTATTATTTCAAAATTTCTAAATATCTCTTCAACTTACTTGAATTTTTCTAATTATAATAGGTGTTCAATTGTTATTTATATATCAAAATTCAACAATTATTAATAATTAATTAATAAAAAAAATTAATTAAAAACTTTAAAATAATTTTTTTAAATAGAACAATTAAAATAGTGACGTTTAATCTTTTGTGTTTTTGTTTCGTTTTGAATATTTAATTTACAATTACTGATTTTAAATTAACAGTCAGATATTTCTAAATATTAAGTAATAAAATTGTTCTTTTTCTTAATTAAAAAATTGCAATTGAATGGTTTAAAAATGGAATATTTTAGACTGAAATAATATTTAAAATTTGATAAAAGCCTTTAATTATGAGTATATTATTTGAAGTTATTTCAAAATTAAAAACAGTTCATAAAGTTTCAATCGGGCATTTACATTTGTTTAACTAACAAAACTTTCCAATTAAAACAGTTTATTTTTTAACGTTAAAATCTGGAAATTCTAAAACTCTAAACTGATTCCGAATCTTGTAAAAAATTTACTCAAATACAAAATTACTCACTTTTTAAATATAAAAGCACAGTTCAATTTTAAAAATAATAAATTTATATTCAGAGTTGATCAACTGAAATATTTTTTTATCAAAAATCTTCGATTTCAAACCTTTCTAATTTTTAATTATTTAATCTTTAAAAGTGCACTTTAAAAATCATTAAATTAAGAAAAAAAAAATATTTAAAATCAAAGTTGGAGATTTTTTAAAATTTGTTTATTTCCCGGTGTAAAAAAAAAATCAACTCACTGTCATTTCCCGGTCCAGCGGCCACCCTGAGATTGTAAAATGATTTGAAAACATTATTTCACTCTAATTTTACGAAACCAGTAGTTTCGTCATTCCCAGAGCAATAAAATCTTATCTCCTTCTAGAATTTCTAAAATAAACTAAAGAATTTAATGTCTTTGCATATCAACAAACTAAACAAACATTTGTGTCGATAAATTTTTTGTTTTCACGAGCTAGAAAATTTATCATCTAACATAATTATTTACTGTAATAATGCCAAAATCGTACCAGTCATTTCCATGAGTGCGAAAGGGACTCATAGACCACTTTACTCTAGTGTCTCAATCTGGCCTTACCGTATTATTTACTGTTTAATTAGTTCATGTACACATTAAGGTTACCTTTAAAAATATTATCAAAACGTAAAATTCTATCGTCTAATAGATAATAACCTACTTTTTGTTTAAAAAAAAAAAATAATAATAATAAAAAAAAAAAAAACAGTGACCGCAAATTCTTTAATTTAATTATTTAATATTCAAGTACATTTTTTTTAAACTATTAAACTTATTTTGTAAAATTTATGTACGGAATATTTTATACTGAAATACTATTTGAAAATACTTGTTATCTAGAAATTTTTTTAAATCCCTTTTAATTTAAAATTGAACTATTCCGTATATTTTTCTAGTTTAAAATAAAAAAATATCTCTATTAAATAGAATATATTATAAACATAATTCCCTTTAAATCCAAATATCACACTCAATTCTTCACATTTATTTTTGATTATTGATAAAATAAATAAAATGAAGATAAACAAATTTTCGATTGACAAAAATCTAAAAAAAATGACAAACGCGTCAAGTCAACGTGGCATTACTGTGAAAATTCGGACATCTTGGACCTTTTTTCTCGCGAAAATTACTCAAAACACTTTCATTTTGGTACCCTTGTATAAAAAAATCTTGCTTTCAATTTATCCAAAAAAGGAAGAAACCGACAAATAATAAATGTCCATTCTTTTCGGCACTTTTACAAAACACAAAATTTCTTTTTATTTATTAAGGGTTATTTAATAAAAATGTAGGAAGAGATTAAACGAATTCCGTTTTTGATATTATCAGTAATTCATTAAAGTTGGATATTTCTTCAAACGGCGCATAAATCATATACACATTAGTCAAAACAATACAGAATACAACAACCGGGTTCCAGGTACTCACGTTCTTGAATATTTCTTTGTAATTTTAGTAACATATCCAGCACTTTGTCACTGGGCATTATTATTTTTGTTGATTCCATTGTGTGGATAAATATTACTTTTAAAAATTCATTCGATATTATATTTCAACTTTTTCACTCAAAACACGAGTCGCAACACGCTTTCTGCAGAGCAGACCAAACAAAGATTCTTCGGCATTTGATTGCGTTTCGAAGAGTTCGATTACAGTCCCCCTGGTGGCGATATTGCGAATTACGTTTGAAAAAAACAAATTCTATTGGCAAAATTTGCTTGTCCACATGACAAATTGGAAACAATAATGAGTAAATTATTATTATTTTGTAAATCCAGTCAATTAATAAATATAAAAAAGTCAAATTTTATATGAATTTGATATATTATCATCTTTATGTGCATATATCGAAGATTGTCGATATATCGAAAATCGAGAGGAAGTCAAAGCCCGGGAAAATTAAAAAAAAAATTAAAATAAACATCGCAGTCAGGCCTCTGACTCACTTCAGAGACATAAATTATGTAAATAGTGCAACAGATTTGAAAAAAATAGTGTCAAAATAGTGTGAAATGAAAAATTTACTTTATTTTTTAGCCAAAATTTTCAGTTTTCTTGCCTAATAGTTCAAAAGTGTTAAAAATGAATTAAAATGTTTATTTAAAAGCTTTTTGTTTGGTCTAAAAATGATCAAAATTCCTATTTATTTATCGTAGGCTTCACAGTCTTTTTCCTATTTTTCTCTTTTTTTTTCGTTTTTCCACTTTAATGCTCACAAATTTCGGTTAAAAATCCTTTTTTTTTATAACAATTTTATTACTTGGTTCAAACTTGAAATATTTTTTTAAAAATGAAAAATTTCGTTCAAAAGTCTTACTTGTTAGTTGAAAATTCAATTGTTTGTTTGTAAATTGATATTTTTGACGTAAGAATTCAATAATTCGAATGGATTTTCTTTTTTCTTTGAATAACAAATTTTTTCTGTTGTTAAAAATTTAATTATTTTGTTAAACATTTTTTTTTACTTGAAAATTTACCTTTTTTAGTTAAAAATGCAACTTTTTAGTGGAAAATTAATTTAAATATTTTTTATTTAAATTCATGATTTTACGTTGAAAATTAAACTTTTTGATTGAAAATTAGTTTTTGTTTGTTTGTTAAAAAGTAATTTTTTAACTAAGATATTAAAAATTAAGCTTATTGGTTAAATTAACGTTTTTCTTGAAAATTCTTATTTTCGAGTTAACAATTTAACTATTTTGTTTAAAAATTCATATTTTGGGTTTAAAAATTCATCTCTCTGTGTAGAAATATCACCTTTCTTCGTTACAAATGCAACTTTATGTTGGAAAATTAACCTGTTTTAATTGAGGCTTCAATTATTTTCTTTAAAATTCGTTTTTGTTCGTTAAAGCCAACTGTTTTTTTTTTTTTAATTCAGCCTTTGAGGTTAAAAATTTAACGCCTACATTAAAAATCCGATTTTTTGTTTGTTAAAAAGTAATTTTTTAACTAAAATATCAAAAATTAAACTGATTGGTTGATAAATAACTTTTTTTCTTGAAAATTCATATTTCTGAATTGAAAATTCATCTCTTTCTGTAGAAATTTCACCTTTTTTGGTGGAAAATTAATAAATTTTAGTTGAGGATTCAAGTATTCTGTTCAAAATTCATCTTTGTTCGTCATACCCAACTGCTTTTAATTTTAAATGAAAAAATATATATTTTTAATGTTAACCATTAAATTTTTGTTGAAAAGCGCTTTTTTCAGATTGAAAAATCAACGTCTTGAATGGAAAACTTTTTTTTTTGTTAGAAACTAATATTTAAATTGAGATATTCATAAACAATAAGATTGGTTGAAAATTAAATTTTTTGTTGAAAATTCATATTCTCGGGATAAAAATACAAATCTTTGTAGGAATTTCTTCTTTTTGAACTAAAAATTCAACAGTTTAGTAGAAAACTCAACTATTGGGTAGGAAATTAGTTTGTGTTTTTTAATTAAAAATTAATTCTCCTAAACTAAAATTTAACTATTCCATTTTTTGATTAAAAAAATGCATCTTTTTTAGTTTAGCAATTAACTATGTAGTAAAATTTTTTTAGAAAAGAAAAACATATATACTAAAAATTAATCAATTAAAATTTGAACTACCATCACATCCATTTTTCAAGCTAATTATCTGAAAATGCATGTGATTTGTTGAAAATGCGACTTTTCTGGTAGAAAATCTTCCTCGTTCAAAATTTAACTTAATCGTTGAAAATTCATCTTTTGGGCTTGAAAATTCAACAATTTTTTTGAAAATTTGTTTTCTTGACTACAAAATTTTTTTTTTTAAATTCATTCTTTTCTGTAGAATCTTCACCTTTTTTGGTTAAAAATGCAACTGCTTCTTTAAAAATTAAACTGTTTTAGGTGGGGATTCAAGCATGTATTTTTTTTTTAAATTCGTCTACTTTTTTTGTTTTTGTTGAACCCAACTTTTCCTATTGAATTTAAATATTTTGTTTGAAACATCAACTAATATATTTTTCGTTGAAAATTCATCTTTCAGGTTGAAAATTCAATTCCTTGATTGATTGTTGAACTGACTTCTTAAAAGCTGATTTTTTTGTTTGAAAAATTGATCTATTTTAATTTAAAAATTAAACAATTCAGTAAACTTTTTTTTTTAAACTAAAAAAATTTTAACTGAAAATTAATCTAGTTAATTTTGGACTAGCGTCACATTAATTATTCATTTATTCATCACATATATTCAAATATTGGTAGAACATTTAATTGTTAAGTGGAAAAATAATTTTTTTGTATCAAAAATAAATTCTCTTAAATGAAAATTCATTTTTTTGTTTGCGGTGAAGTAATTTTTTAAACTGAGATATTAACAATAACTACTATATAAAATTCAACTGTTTGATTGAAATTTAACTTTTTTGTTCAAAATTTAACTGTTTTATAGAAAATTTGTCTTGAAAATTCAATAATTTTGTAGAAAATTTTTTCTGTATTTTTTTAAAATTTTAAATTAATTATTTCAAATAAAAGTTTAACTACTATATTCTTGTTAAAAATTGATATTTTTTTGTTTAAAATTCAACCATTCAGTAAATTTGGTTAGAAACCAAAAAATAGAAACTTAAAATTAATAAAATAAATTTTAAAATAACATCAAATTACATTTTTCAAGCTATTTAGTTGAAAATTTATGTGATTTGTTGAAAAAATTGATTTTTTCTTTAAGCAAAATAATCCTTTTGGTTGAAAATTTATCTGTCCTAGTCGAGAATTCAAGTATTTGATTAGAATTCGTTTCTGTTAGTTACATACAACTGTTTTTTATATTAATTGCAAATACTTTTCTTTATAAATATAAACTTTTCATTTTTTGTTGAATATTTATTTAAGTTGATGATTCATAATTTTGGGTTAAAAGTAATTTTCTAAACTGATATAATAACTACGTTCTTAAAAAATTCAACTGATTAGCTAAAAATTAATTTTTTCGTTGAAAATTCAACTGTTTTGCATAAAATTCAACGATTTGGTAGAAAATTCGTTTCTTTATTGAAAATTAATTATATTGAATGAAAATGTAACCACGCCATTTTTCAGTTGCAAATTTAACTATTTTAGTTTAAAAATACAACTATTATTTATGGGGGGGTCGAATAAGAATATATATATATTAAATTATATCAATTATATTAAAAATTAATTAAATAAAATTTAGACTAACAACACATCTATTTTTAAAAATATTTTGTTGAAAATTTATGTGATTTGTTAAAAAATCCCACTTTTTGATAGAAAATTAATCTTTTTGGTTAAAAATTCCACTTTTTTTGAGAAAGCTCATCTTTCTGGTAAAAACGGTAACTATTTGGTTTAAAATGAATACGCTTCATTTGAAGGTTGAACTTTTTTGTTGGAAATTCGCCCTTTTTGGATCAATTCAAATATGTTTTTTATTTAAAATTCACAAATTTTCTTATTTAGAATATCAACTATCACAATTTTTTATAATTCAACTTTTACCGTTGAAAATTAGAAAAAAAACTGTTTTTTTCTGTCATCTTAAATATTTGAACGTGTAAAAAATTACCAATCTTATGTTAAATTTTAATAACTGTTTTTTTAATTTGTTCGTAACATCTATACATTTGAATAACAATTAAAACTAATTTTTATTCTATTTTTTATTTAAAATTCAATTCATGTTTAACACAATAATATTTTGGAAATATACTCTTTTGAGTAAAATTAATTTGGGTACTATATTAAATTCAATTTAATACGTTTCAAATTTCTAACATTTCTAGTAAAAATATTGAATTTTCAACAACATAGATGCATTTTTAACGAAATAGTGGAATTTTTAACCAAAAAGATTAATTTTTTGACAAAAAAGGTAAATTTTCAAGGAACCAGTTTGAAACATGGATGTGATGTTAGTCCAAAATTGATTTGATTAATTTTTAGTTTATATTTTGGACGAATTACCGACTGAAATGATTGAATATTCAACTAAATTAATTCAATTTTCAGTTCAAAATTTAATTAACAACAAAATATTTACATTTTCAACTTGAACATAGTTAAATTTTAGACCGAACAGATAAAATTTTCTTTTAAACAAGTAGTTGAATTTTTAACAAAGATAGATGAATTCTGAGCGGTAAAATATAATAACAGTTGATATTTCAACCATCAAAAATTATTATTTCAAATAAAAAGCAGTTGAATTCAACCAAAAAAGCCAATTTTTCAGCCAGAGGTGAATTTTCAACTAAGAAAGATTTTCCAGTCGAGCGAGATCAAAATTTCCACGAATTTGTTAAATTTTCAAGCCAAAAGATGAATTTTCAACTACTAAAATTACCAATTTTCAAAAATATACATGAATTTTTAACTCAAATAATTGTTTTCTAGCCAAAAATTAAATAGCTAAATTTCCAGCTAAAGTTAATTTTTAACGAAGTAGTTCAATTTTAAACAAAGTAGCTAGTTGAATTTTCAACCAAAAACGATGACTTTTTAATAAAAGATCATTTTTCAACTCAGAAAGATTTTTTAGTAGAGAGAAAAAGATTTTCAGATACACATCCATCAGTAAAAAGCTACTGTTATGAATGAAAAATGATAAATGTTCAACTTAATAGTTAAATTTTCAATTTAAAAAATGGTAAAAAAAAACAAGCAATTAAAAAAAAAGTTAAATCCAGTAATATAAAGCTACTTTCACAAAAAAGAAAATCTTTTTATTTAGTATTATATTATAATTCAAAAATTTTAAGCACGCTCTCAAAAAAATGCTCTGACAGTTCCAGGTTATCCAGTTTTTGGTTCAAAATTGAATTAATTTGTGGACAATTCGTATTTTTTTGCTAGAAAATTAATCTTATTGGTTGCAAATGAATTTTTTTTTGGTAAAATATCATATATTTCATTGAAAATTCATCTCTTTTCGTAGAAATTTCATAATTTTTAGTTAAAAATGCAACTCTAGAATGAAAATTCAACTTTTTGGGAAAAGATCATAATTTTAATTCAAAATTAGTTTTTTCGTTGTTAATAATTAATTTTCCAACTTGAAATTGAACTATATCGTTCAACAATCAATTTATTAGTTGCGAATTAATTTTTTTATTGAAAATTCATATTCTCGGATTAAACATTCAACTATTTTATAGAAAAAAACCTTTTTTTCAATTGAAAATTAATTCTTCCCAACAAAATTTAACTTTCAATTTTTTTTTTGTTAAAAATTGATATTTTTTAGTTTAAAAATTAAATTATTTAGTGAAAAATGTTTAAATATGAAAAAAAAATTTAACTATTCAAAAAAAATTTGGAGTAACATCACATGAATTGTTCAAAATATTTAGTTTAAAATCGATGCAAATTATGTAAAGTTCATATTTTCTGGTAGAAAATTAATCTGCTTGGTTTAAAATTCATTTTTTAAATTGAAAACTCATCTTTTTTTTCTTAAATTCCACTGTTTTCTATTTAAACTGAAAATCTTTTCTTGGTACTAAATATCTTTTAAATATAAAATTATTCCAAATTTGTTACAATTTTTCAAAGAACCCTGCTTAATTAAAAAAAAAATTTCCTTATAATATTCCGAATTCTGTTTTGATAATTTTTGAGAATCTTTAAAAATGTTTTGAAATCTTTTTAAAAATCGTAATAAAATTTTTTATTGCCTTGAAGCTTTTAAAATTGTGAAAATATTGAACAAATAACAAAATTCAAGTTTTTATTTTTCAAACATTGTTGAAAAGAAAATTGGGTAGAACATATAAAAAACTTTAATTTGAAAACTTTAATCAGGAAATCGTTTACTTTTTCAAGCCGTGAATTAAAAATGTTAAGTAAAATAAAAACTTTTACAATTTTTAAATATGGAATTTAAACCAATTTACAATTAAAATGGCTTACATTTTTAAGCACTTTGAACTTAAAATTGTTTAAAAGCCCGTTTGAAACTTTCGAATTTAAGACTATTAAAGTTGAAAATCTCAAACAATATTGCGTAATTTCGAAAATTTGAATTTTTATTTGTACATAACTATTTCATATTTTTTAAAAACTAATGTTTAAATTGAACCACTGGCATAAGCGTAAAATAAACTTCAAGTGGTTAAATTGGAATGAATAATAATAAATATTCAACAAAATTCATAAATTTTTGACCGAATAGTTAAATTTGCAACTAAGAAGATTAATTTTCTACTAAAAAAGACGCATTTTCAATGAATGACATCAATTTTCAAACTAAACTTTGCATTTCTAAATTATAAAATATCAATTTTCGATCAAGAATGCAATACTTACATTTGTATTAGCAAAAATTAATTTGAATTCAAACTTTTAACCAAAAAGATTAAATTTCTATCAAAAAAGATGAATTTTCAACAAAGCACATAAAGTTTCAGCCCAATAATTGAATTTTGAACCAGGAGGATTAATTTTCTATAAAAAAAACGAAGTTTCAACCGAAAAGTCTAATTTTTAGATAAAAACTATCAATTTTTTACAAGTAATGGACTAGTTAAATTTTTAACAACAAAAAAAAAACAACAAATTTTTAACAAAATAGTTAAATTTTTAACCAAAAAAGTGAATTTTGAACTAAAAATTATGAATCTGCAAATACAAAAATTAATAATATTAGGATTAATAATATCAATGCATTATATTAGGGTTTTTAAACAAGAAGATTAATTTTAAAATAAAAAGATTGATTTTCTGAAAAAAAATTCAACAAAATACATGAATTTTCAACATAATAATTAAATTTTTAATTAAAGAAGGCAAATCTTTAAACAAATAGTTAAATTTTTAACTAAAAAAGTAATAATTTTCATCCCAAAATAGAATATTAACATTTTTAATTAAAAACATAATTTTAAACCAAACATGAGAGTTTTCCACTAAAAAATAAATGGCCAACTGAAATAGTTGTATTTTCAAACAAACCAAAAATTAATTTTTACTTAAAAACAGATAAATTGTCAGCTACAGCTATGTAATCTTTAATCAGAATAAATTAATTTTTCAGTTAAAAAAATTACTTTCAACAAAAAAATTAACTTAAAAAAAAAAACATTTTCAAACAAAGCGACGAATTTTCAAACAAAATTGTAAATATTTAACTGGAATAATTGAATTTTTGACTAAAAAGATTCATTTTTCAACCAAAGAAATTAATTTTTAATTAAAATGATGAAGATCAAAAAAATTAATTTTTTAATCAGAAAGTTGAACTTTTAATCAAATAATTTTATTTACAACCTAAAAATGAATTCTTAACTAAAATGATAAATATTTAACTGGATTACTTGAATTTTTCATCGAAAAGAAGAATTTATAAATAAGAGGATCAGCCTTTAAAGAAAAAGATAATTTTCTACACATAAAAACATCGATTTTTTAATAGAATACGTAAAATTTTAACTAAATAGTTAAATTTTCAATTAAAAAAGAAAAATTTGTATCCAAAATTGTGGCATTTTGGACTAGAAAAGATCAATTTTCGACCAAAAATGGAATAGTTAAATTTTCAAAAGAAAAATTAATTTTCAACAAAAAAAAAAGGATTTTCAAAAAAATGGTTCAATATTCAAATAAAATTATAAATCTTTAACTGCAATAGTTATATTTTCAACCAAAAAGATGAATTTGTAAACAAGAAGATTTATTTTCAAATAAAAAGATTAACTTTGTGCCAAAAAAATTTTTTCAACTAAATACATGATTTGTAACGCAATAATTGAATTTTTAATTAAAGAAGACAAATCGTCAACCAAATAGTTGAAATTTAAACTAAAAAAATGATAAGTTTCAACGAAAATGGAATATTAACATTTTAAGTTCAAAAAATAATTTTTTAACCAAACATAAGTGTTTTCAACTAAAAAAAAAAATGAATAGTCAACTGTAATAGTTGAATTTTCAAACAAACAAAAATTAATTTTTACCAAAAAAGAAAAAAGAATAATAAATTGTCAACCAAATTTTAAATAATTAAATTTTAACTTAAAAAACTAATTCTTAATAAAACAGATGAATTTTCAACTACAGCTATGGAATTTTCAATTAGAATAAGTTAATTTTTCAGTTAAAAAAATTACTTTCCACAAAAAAAATTAACTTAAACAAAATAGTTACATTTTCAAACAAAGCGATGAATTTTCAAATAAAATTGTAAGTATTTAACTGGAATAATTAAATTTTTAGTCAAAAAATGTATGTTCAACCAAAGAGAACAATTTTCAACTAAAATTATGGAATATTTAACTGGAATAATAGTTACATTTTCATTAAAATAAAATTGTCAACCAAAAAACATCAAAATAAAAAACAAGTTTTCAATCAAACGGCTCATTTTTCAACTGAAGAAATTAATTTTTAATTAAAACGATGAAGATTCAACCCATAAAAATTAATTTTTGGATCAGAAAGTTGAGTTTTTAATCAAATAATTTTATTTGCAACCTAAAAAATTCATTTTTAACTAAAATGATAAATATTTAACTGGAATACTTAAATTTTTTATCAAAATGAAACATTTCTAAACAAGAGGATCAACCCTCAAAGAAAAAGATAATTTTCTACACAAAAAAAATACATTTTTTTTAAAGGATACGTAAACTTTCAACGAAATAGTTGAATTTTCAATTAAAAAAGACAAATTTTCACCAAACTGATGAATTTTCATATAAAATGATGAATCTTCAACTGAAATAGTTTAATTTAACGACAAAAAGATTCCATTTTAACAGACTTAATTTTAAACAAAAAATGCGATTTTTTAATAAAGTAAGAAAGTTTTGGTAGTTTAATTTCTAATGTTAAAAATTGTTAAAAATCTAATTCTGAACAACAACAAAATAACAGATTTTCAGCAAAATACTTTGTTTTTTTACTAGAGTAATTAAATTCTTAGTTAAAAAAAAATTGATTTTCAACAAAGTAGTTGCGTTTTCAACCAGAGATAAATTTCCAATTAAAATTATAAATTCAAAAATCCCCTGTTCAAACTTAAGTCAGCGAAAAAATCTCAAAGAAAAATTTTTTTTTACAATGGAAAATAATAAACATTCTATAATAAATTCTGATTCAAATAGAGTAAACCAAGATAATCTAAAAAATTTGCGACAGTAGATAAAGATAAAAATTATTTTCTAAATTCGAAAAAATTATTAAAATAATAAAAACTGGAATTTTACTGTGATCAGAATAAATTTCCATTTTTAAATTAAATCCCCGGTCACTGCCAAGGCTTTTATTATGAAAATTTGAATTATTTAATAGCAGAATTAAACTGATACTTTGAATATTTAAATTTCAAACTACAATATTAATACTATGTAATTTATGGATGCTCCTTTTGATATAAAATCTCAACTATATACATAAAAATCTAGATAAAATTACAAAATTAATTTATAAACTAATAGAAACAAGTCAAAAATTGTCTCACCAGTTTCGACTTGCATGGGAGAATCTTCGGGAGAATTTTTGGGAAAATCCTCGGGAGAATTCTTGGGAGAATTCTTAGGAGAATCTTTGGGAGAATCCTTAGCAGGCATTTCCTCCACAACTGCAGAATATCCTTGCGAATCCGTCTCATCCGTAATTTCACCTTCTTCCTCACTATCCCATTTAGACTTAGGAAATTGAACATTGACTGGAGATTGATTATCGGGGTTTGCAGAATCAATTGTCCGATACCAAGCTCGATTTTTATTTGCTTCTTTACTTGATGTATCCACAATTCTGAAAATTTGTTGAATATAGTTTTTTAACGCGTCTCTTCTTCTATTGTATCGCTTAATTAAATATATATTAGAGTGATCAAAAAAAAAATTTTCGAATTTAAAAACAATCCCTATAAATTTCAAACTTCATAGCTCAAAATTCACTCAAAAGAGGGGAAACAGGGTTTCTTTTCACGAAAATATGGGAACAATTTTTTTAAAATAACATTTTAGTTATAGTAAAAATGGAATTTTTAACAAAGTCATTCAACTTTCAACCAATTATAGTTGAATTTTCAAATAAAACTTTCAGTTAAAAATATTTATCTTGAACCAAATTAAAAAACTAATTTTCAATAAAACAGTTGATTTTTCAACCAAATAAATAAATTTTCTACTGAAATGATGAATCTTCAACCGTGAAAAAATGAAATTTCAGGTAAGAAGATTAATTTTCTACTAGAAATGATAAATCTTTAACCAAAAAATGCCTCCTTTTCAACCAAGAAGATTAATTTTCTGCCAAAAAGACGAATTTCCAATTAAATCAGGATGGCATTTTTCCATTTAAAGTAATAAACAATGAACAACAAATTAAATTTACATGTATGAAATGGAAGGTACTAACACTTTTCAATTGAAATTTTTTTAATGAAATGCTGATAAACTAAAAATTGTAGAACTTTTATAAATTATAGAGTTCAAAGATTCAGATTAAATTCCGAAAATATAAATCCACGATAGAATTTTCAATTTTCTAAATTAAAGAAGCAAGCAATGAACTTTAAAAATCATATGCTATTATATGCTACTTTCACCAAAATTTTGGTACGAATAGCCAAATTACTAAACAATTTTCTTACAAGAATAGGTGTAGAAATATTATTTATAATTCAAAATTGAACAATTTGACTTAAAAATTAACTTTTTTTAAAATAGAACAATTAAAATTGTAACGTTTGAAGGTTAGTCATTTGTTAAGCTTTGAATATTTAATTAAAAGTTACTGATTTTAAATAATAATTCAGATATGTCCAAATATTAAGTAAATGCTCTTTTTCTTAATTAAAAAATTTCATATAGAAGGGTTTAAAAATGGAATATTTTAGACTAAAATATTTGAAATTGCATAAAAGCCTTTAATTATGAATATATTATTTTGAAGTTATTTTAAGATTAAAAATAGGTTATAAAATTTTAATTGGCAGTTTGCATTTGTTTAACTAATAATACTTTCCAATTAAAACAGTTTAATTTGTAAAGTTAAAACTTGAAAATTCTACCATTCTGGACGGATTCCGAATCTTGTAAAATTATTATTCTACTTTTAAATCATTAAAGTACAATTCACTTCTAAAAATCTTGAATTAATTTATATATACAGGCAATCAACAAAAAATGTTTTTTTTTTATCAAAAATCTTCGATTTTAAATGATTCTAATTTTTAACTGTTTAAGTTTTTAAATTTGCATTTTCAAAATCTTTAAATTAAATATTTTCGAATTACACATTCTAAACTAAATACCACCATTGAAAAATATAACGATTGAACTAATTATTTAAAAAGCGGTTGAGAAGGAAGTTGGAAGGTTTTTATTTTAAGTTGTAAAATTATAATTCAAAAAATAAATTTAAATTAAGGAGAACTAATGGATTAATGTTTCATTAAAGCTTTAAATAATTAAATTTTCAACCAGGGAATATAAATTTTCAACAGAAAAGCTAATTGGAAATAGTTAAATTTTAATTTAAATTTTTTTTTAATTTTTAACCAAATAGGTGAATTTTCAACCAAAATGTTTATTTTAAATGTAAATTAAATTTTAAACAAAACTGTTAAATTTTCAATCCGAAAATATGAATTTTCAACTAAATTGTTGAAACTTCAATGAAAAAAGCTTTTTTAAAAGTTTTTTATCTTCAATCCAAGCAATAATTTAACTTCAAAATTAAAAATTTTAAATAAAACAATTACAATTGTAACATTCAAAGTTTAGTTGTTTTTTAGTTTTTAATATTCAATTTATAATTACTGATTTTAAATGACCAGTCAGATATTTATAAATATTAATATATTATTTTGAAGTTATTTTAAAATTAAAAATAGTTTATAAGGTTTTAATCGGACGTTTGCATTTGTTAAACTAATAAATCATTCCAATCGAAACGGATTAATTTTTAACGTTAAAATCTTCCGAATCGTCTAGTAAAATAAATTATTATTTACTTTTTAAAACTTAAAGTACAGTTCAATTAAAAAAATCCCTCAACAATTTGTATTCACAGTTGATCAACAATATTTTTCATCAAAAATCTTCGATTTTAAAGGCTTCGAATTTTTAAGGTTTAAGTTTTTTAAACTGTATTTAAAAAATCTTTACAATAAAACGTAAGATTAAAAATTAAAATCAAAAATGGTAAATTTTTAAAGTAAAAGAATTTTAAATTGCGCATTCTAAAATGACTGATATCATAATTAAAAAAGATAACAATTTAACTAATTATTTAAAAACGATTGAAGTCAAAGTTGGACAGTTTTTCCCTACAAATTTTAGGGTGGCCGTTTTAATCAAAGAAAAAAATCCGAGTCATTTCCCGGTTCCCAAACATTTTTTACGGCCAATGAAATTTACAAAATCTAACTCTATTCTAAAAATTTTTCCATTTAAAGCAATAAACAACAAATTAAATGTAAACGTATGAAATGGAAGGTACTAACACTTTTCAATTGAAATTTTTTTAATGAAATGCAGATAAATTGCAAAATTTAGAACTTTTATAAATTATAGAGTTTAAAGATTCAGATTAAATTCCAAATAATTTTTTTTAACTTAACAGTTTTTAAATTATAAATTAAATTATTTTCATTTAGATAGTTTAAGCATCCTTAAAAACTTAAAAAGTTCCTACAACTTTTATAAAATCCTGAATATTAAAAAAAATCCTTAATATTTGAATTTCTAAATAACAATAGGAACACTTATTATTTTTCGAAAAAATTAGAGGAAATAAGAAAATGATTTTTCATTTAAAAAAATTATTGAAATAGAAAATTTAAAAAGATTTCTAAAATGATCAAAACAGAAGCTGGAAGATTTTAAGGATTTTTTTTTAATTTGCAGGATTTTCCAAAAGTTGTAGGAAAAATTCGGTTAATTTTAAAATGTATTTAGAATTCTTAAACAAAAATATTAAAACACTTCTTTTCAATTACTGGAAGATATTCCAAGTTTTTAATTAATTTTCAATCTTTTCAAAACTACGAAATATCTCTTGAAATTACTCAAATTTTGTTTACAAATGACAAGTGTTCAATTGCTATTTATACGTCAAAATTTTACAATTTAACCATTTTTTAACAGTTTCAAACTGTTTACTTTTACATATATTTCTATTCAATTTACTCGATTTAAATGAACAGTGAAGTTTTTAATGGCTATGAAAACTAATAAAAATAATATAGTAATAAATGTATTTATTCAATTTAATATAAAAAATAATATATAGGAAGACCTAAAACTTTGAATTAAAATATTTTATTGTATGAATCATTAAAATTGTTACTTAAAAATAAAATTATCAGAATAAATGGTATTATATTAATTTCAATTCGTATTAAGACTTTCGAATTCAAACAGTTACAATCTGAAAATTCTCAAATTTTGAACGGATTTAGTTTTAGTTACGTTTTAGTTTTATACACTATAATTATTTACAAAACTTTTCAAATCAAATTTGGGCAAATTTTTCTTCTGAAAATTCGTAAAATTCCCTGTCAAGAAATAAATACACAATCATTTCCCGATCTCAGAAAATTCCCGGTTATTTCCCGGTTTCTGGGCCCAGAGGCGATCATGAACTAAATAGTTAAACGTTAAACTAAAAGAGATCACTTTAAAACCAAACATGGAATATTTAAATTTTTACTGAAAAATATTAATTAAAAACAAAAAAACGATTTTTCAACTGAAGTTATGAATCTTGAACAACAATAATTTCAATAAATTAGTTAAACTCACAATCAAGCATTGTTGAATTTTGAACCAAGAAGATTAATTGACTAAGAAAGACCAATTTTCAAATAAAAGCAAAACAGTTTAATTTTAAGCTACAAAGATTAATATTAAACAAAAAAATCTAATTTTTAACAGAATAATTAATTTTACAACCAAGAAGATTAATTGCCTACAAAAAAGATCAATTTTCAAGAAGATAATGCATTTTTAACTAAAAAATACTAATTTTTAAACAGAAGTAGAAAAGTTACATTTTAAGTTAGAAAAATTAATTTTGAACAACAAAAAAATGAATTTTTAACCAAATACTTCATTTTTCCACCAGAGATGAATTTTTAACTTAAATTATGAATCTTCTACAAAAAAATAAATTTAAAAAAAAAGTAGTTTAACTCACAACTAAGTATAGCTGAATTTTCGAACAAAAAGATGAATTTTCAACCAAAAAGATTAATGTCATACTTCGAAAGACGAATTTTAAATATATAATTACGTTTTTCATCAAAAGAGACAAATTTAAACTGAAATGATAAATTTTTAATCAAAAAATGCCTCATTTCCAACGAAAAAGATTAATTTTCTACTGAAATTAGGAATCCTTAACCAAAAAATGCCCTATTTTCAACCAAGAAGATTAATTTTCATTAAAAAAAATGTTCAATCAAATAGATAAATTTCCAGCGAAAAATATTAATTTGAAAAAAAACGAATTTTCATGAAAATAATTTATTTTACAGATTGAAAGAAAAAAGAATTTTCAACTGAAATGATGAATGTTGAACTAAAAAAATTAATTTTAAAAAAAGCAGTTCAACTTTCAATCAAGAAGATTAATTTATTACTGAAAAAGACGAATTTTCAACAAGATACATGCATTTTTAACTAATAAACACAAATTTGTAAACAGAAGTAGAAAAGCAAAATTTTAAGTTACAAAGATTAATTTTGAACAACAAAAAATTTAATTTTCAACCAAAGAGATGAATTTTTAACTTAAATGGTGGATCTTTAACTAAAAAAACTGAATTTTTAATAAGATAGTTCAATTTTCAGCTATGTATAGCTGAATTTTCAACCAAAAAATTGAATTTTCAATCAAGATTAATTTTCTACTGGAAGAAAGACGAACTTTAAACAAAGTAATTACTTTTTTCATCAAAAGAGACGAATTTTCAATTGGAAATTATAAATTTTGAACGAAAAAGGGCTTATTTTCAGCCACGAAGGTTAATTTTGTGCTAAACAATAAGATTTTTCATCTAAATAGTTAAATTTTCAACTAAGAGAAATCACTTTCTAACCAATTATGGAATAGTTACATTTTCAATTACAACAAAATATTATATTTGAAAAAAAAAGGAATTTTCAACAACAATATGATCCATTTTTCAAAGGAAGAGACAGATTTTCAACTGAAGTTATTGATCTTCAATCAAAAAAATCAATTTTCTATAAAGTAGTCCACTTTCAATCATAGTGGAATTGTTAACCAAGAAAATTAATTTTGTACTATAAAATAAAAATTTACAACAACATACATACATTTTCAAATAAAAAAAAGACTAATTTTAAAACAAAAAGAATGAATTTTCAAGCAAATACTTCTTTTTTCAAAGAGACCAATTTTCATCCGAAATTATGAATCTATAAACAAAAAAAAATGATTTTGTAATAAAGAAGTTCAACTTTCAATCAAATATAGTTGAATTTCCAACCAAAAAGATGAATTTTCTACTAAAAAAATCAGAATTCTCAACAAATCACATGAATTTCAAATTTAAAAAAAAATCAATTTCCAACCAAAAATTTAGTTGTTAAATTTTCAATAAAAAAAAATCATTTTCAACCAAACTGGAAAATCTGAATGAAATAAAATAAATTACACAAAATAGTTAAAATGTCAACTGGAATAGTTAATTTTTCAGTAAAAAATAATCAACCAAGTACTTAAATTTTTATCCCGATAAAAATTAATTCTGACAAAAAGGATAATAATTGAGATTCAAACCAAAAAGAAAAAAGATTTTGAATTATTTTCAATCAAGAATATTAATTTTCAACTGAAAAGAATCAATTTTAAAATAAAAATGTAACAGTTAAATTTTGAGTTGAAAACACACAATAATATCAAACCAAAACTAAAAATAGAGTAATATAAATATACTTATATAAATAAATAATCGCTGCTATTCAATTTTATATCGCAATAAAAAAAATTAAGCACTTTATCGAAAAATTTCCTGACTTTAAAAAATATTCCCTGACAATTTGATGAATTCCAGATAGAAAAATTAAAATTCTGAATTAAAAACTGACCTTATTTGAGTCGCTTCGCAAATATCACCCATCTTTTTTCGTCTTTCAGGCGGTACAACGTTTAAAACTTGTCTGCGATTGAGAAGAAGCGAAAATTGTGGATTTTCACAGTAAAGAATAGCTGGTCGGGTTTTTGTCACACGGACAGTTTCCGGCGGATATTCCTTGGGACCTTCGAGACCCTCTGCGATATACGAACTTCGGTGCTTTCGATGATCTCCAAGAAGCAACATTTGACCGAAAAGATCGGCAAAATCCTGCGGAGTTCTGAAAAATAGAAAGAAAAAAAAAGGAGTAATAATAAGTTAAAAGAATAAATTTTTCTAAAGCTGAGTTTCTTTTTTCAGGTTGAGCTCTTAAATCACACCAAAAAAAACTCCTTTTCATACTTTCAGCTTTTTTAAAAGCAAAAATGTAATTCCTATTTTATAATTTTAAATTCAGGGTGGTCGTTTTAATCAAAGAAAAAAATCTGAGTCATTTCCCGGTTCCACTTGAATAAAAAATTTTTAAAATTGAAGTTTAAAAGTTGTTCAATGCAAAAATTTTGTATTCAAATTTTCAATAATTTACAAGTATAAAATGGAACCTATTAACACTTTTCAACTGAAAAATTATCAACTGAATTAACTTAAAAATTAATATTTTTAAACTTTTATGAATTGTAAAGTTGAAAAATTCAGATTCAGTTCCAAAAATATAAATCCACGCTATCATTTTCCATGCTCTGAATTTAAGAATCAATCAATTAATTTTAAAAATTCTAATGGTACCATTTTAAGCAATTTTAAGTTATAAACATTAACATGAATTTTAAACTTTTATAAATTATAGAGTCAAATGATTTCCAAAATTTAAAAATTATACCACTTTATGCAATTTTAAGTTAGAAACATTAAAAATTAAGCGATTACATTTTTTATAAACGGATAACATTTCTTAAATTAAAAGTTGACTTATTTTAATTTTAAATGCTTAAAATCCTCAAAAAGGTTCTACAATTTATTTCAAAATCTTAAAACATCTACATGTTGTTTTACAGTTTTTTGAAATTTAAATTATTTTTGAAATTTTTTCTGAACTTCTAAACATCTTTTAAAATTATTCGAATTTTTCCTTCAATTTTTTTAAACTTCCTGCCGAAATCAATTGTCTTAAAATCTTACACATTCATTTTTGCTAATTTTCTAAATCTTTCTAAATCTTTTTAAATATTCTTTTAAAACTAATTTTTCAAAATAAAAAATCATTTTCAATGTTCCTAAAAAAATGTTTTTTATTCTTCTCAAGTCTTTCAAAATTCTTAAAAAGCTTCCAAATTTTGTATTCGAAATAAAAATGAACTCGTTTTCGTTACAACACGTCAACTATTACATTTTTTGTTGAGAATTCATATTTTTTGTTAGAAAATTAATCTTCTTTGTTGAAAACGCATCTTTTTTATTTTCAGAATAATCTGTATTGGTTTAAGATTCAACTATTTTCAGGTTGGTCGTTTTAATCAAAGAAAAAAGTCCCGGTAATTTTCCGGTTCGCAAAAATTTTTCACGGTCAATGAAATTTTCAAAATCTAACACTAAAGCTAACAAAAAATTTCCATTTAAAATAATAAAAACTGAGATGCAAATAAAAGAACTCAAAGTGAAACTCTTGAATTTTAAACTTTTTAAATTGAAGTTTAAAAGTTGTTTAATTCAACAAATTTTTATTCAAATTCTTAATAATTTACACGTATAAAATGGAAGCTACTTTAATTTTTCTACTGAACAATTTTAAATTAAATGCGGTTAAACTGCTAAATTCTAGATTTTAAACTTTTCTCAATTATTAAAATGCTTCGAAATTTTATTAACAATCTTTAAAACAGCTACATATTGTTTTACAGTTCTTCAAATTTTAAATTATTTTTGAATTTTTTTCAAAACTTCTAAACATCTTTTTAAATATTCGCTTAAAATTAATTTTTCAAAATAAAAAATCATTTTCAATTATTCAAGGAAATGTTCTTTATTATTTTATTATTATTTAAAAAATTCTCAATATCTCTTCAACTTACTCGATTTTTTCCAATTAAAATAGTTAAATTTTTTATTTTAAATCTGCAAATTCTTCGATTTTAAACGCTTCTAATTTTTTATTGTTTATGTCTTTAAAACTGCATTCTCAAAATCTTTAAATTAAAGATTTTCGAATTAAACATTCTAAACTAAACGATATAATTGAAGAAGACAACAATTTAACTAATTATTTTTAAAAAACGTTGAAAATAAAGTTGGACATATTTTATTTTAATTTGTAAAATTCTCATTTCAAAAATAAATTTAAATTAAAAAGAACTAATCGGTTAATGTTTCATTAAAGCTTTAAATATTTAAATTTTCATTTAAAACATTATTTAATTTTTAACCAAACAGTTGAATTTCAACAAAAATGTTCATTTTAAATTTAAATTAA
Organism: Belonocnema kinseyi; assembly: GCF_010883055.1. Classification (NCBI taxonomy): domain Eukaryota; kingdom Metazoa; phylum Arthropoda; class Insecta; order Hymenoptera; family Cynipidae; genus Belonocnema; species Belonocnema kinseyi. The sequence continues at coordinate 5,776,603 of NC_046666.1, read as the reverse complement.
ACTTTAAAAAAAATGGTTAAATTTTCAAGCCAAACAAAATCTTGACAAAATAGTTCAATTTTCAATCCAAAAATCTGAATTTTCAACTAAATTGGTGAAACTTCAATAAAAAAAGATTTTTTAAAAGTAGTTTATCTTCAAACCAAGCAACAATTTGACTTCAAAATTAATTTTTTTAAATAGAACAATTAAAATTGTAACGTTCAAAGTTGAGTTTTTAATATTCAATTTATAATTACTAATTTTAAATAAAAAGTCAGATAGTTCTAAATATTAAGTCATTGTTATTTTTTTAATTAAATGGTTTGAAAATGGAATATTTTAGACTGGAATATTTGAAATTTAATTTTAAAAAAACCTTTGATTATGAATACATTATTTTGAAGTTATTTAAAAAATGTTAATAGTTTATAAAGTTTCAATCGGACGTTTGCATTTGTTTAACTAATAGATCATTCCCATTGAAACTGATTAATTTTTAACTTTAAAATTGGGAAATTCTTAAATTTTGAACTGATTCCCAATCGTCTAGTAAAATCAATTATTATTCACTTTTTAAATCTTAAAGTACAGTTCAATTTAAAAATTCTTAAACAATTTATATTCAGAGTTGATCAAATAATGTTTTTTATCAAAAAGCTTCGATTTTAAAGGCTTCTAATTTTTAATTGTTTGAGTTTTTAAAACTGCATTTAAAAAATCTTTAACATAAAATGTAAGCCTAAAAATTAAAATCTGAAATGGAAAATTTTTAAAGTAAAAGAATTTTTAATTGCGCATTCTAAACTGAATGATATCATAATTAAAAAAGATAACAGTTGAACTAAGTATTTTAAAAAACTGCTTAAATCAAAGTTGGACAGATTTTTCTTCTAAAAATTTATAAAATTCTCGGTCAAAAAATAAATTCACTGCCCAAATGGAACGTCCATTAATTATTTAAATAAATAACTGATTGTTAGAGATTCGAACGAATTTTAAATGATTATAAGGGATTTTTATGGGATTAACAAAATTTTCATAAAAATTTTCACAATTTTTATTTCTTAAAAATTCCACTATTTTGTTGAACATTCATCGTTTTAGTTTGAAAAATCAACTCCTTCTGTAGAAATTTCAAGGTTTTTACTTAAAAATGCAACTTTTCCTTGAAAATTACTCTGTTTTTGTTGAAAATTATATTTGATGTTAAAAATTGATGTGTTTTGTTAAAAATTCGTATTTTTTGGTTAAAAATGCAACTGTTTGGTTGAAAAATAATCCACTTTAGTTGAGGATTTAAGTATTTTTTCAAAATTCCTTTTTTTGTTAAATCCAACTGTTTTTCATTAATATATTTTTTTTTTTTAAATATGAACTATTCAATTTTTCTTTGAAAATTCATCTTTTTGGAAAGAAATTAATCTTCTGTATTAAAAATTCATCGTTATGGTTGAAATATAAAATTATTTAATTGATAATTCTATTGTTTTGTAGAAAGCTCATCTTTTTAGTTAAAAATTTAATTATTTGGTTGAAAAAAAATCTGTTTTAGTTGAAGATTCAACTATTTTGTTTGAAATTCGTCATTTTTTGGTTCAACTCAACTGTTTTTATTGGGAATGAAAACCATTCTCTAGTTAAAATATGAACTAAACTAAATTGATAGAGTATATGTTTTTTTTCTTTATTAAAACATTTCAATTTGAATGGGTTGAAATGGAATATTTTAAGATGCAAGAATATTTGAAATTTAATAACAACCTTTAATTATAAATAAATTATTTTTAAGTTATTTAAAAATTAAAAGTAGTTTATAAAGTTTCAATCAGGCGTTTAAATTTGTTTAACTAATAAAACTTTCCAATTGAAACAATTTACTTTGTAACGTTAAAATCTGCAAAATTCCAAAATTCTGAACTGATTCCGAATCATCTTGTAAAATCAATTATTATTCACTTTTTAAATCACCAAGTTCAATTCAATTTCGAAAATCATGAATTAATTTATATTCACAATTGATATACGACAATTCAACTAATTATTTTTCAAAACGGTTTAAATCAAAGTTGGACAGATTTTTCTTATAAAAATTTATCAAATTTTTGGACAAAAAAATTAATTTACTGCCTTATTGAAATCTCCATTAATTATTGAAAAATATAAAAATATTCAGTTTATAGGATTCATTTAAGGGAATAAAACAATTTCCTACGTAAAATTGTATTTTTACTAAAAATATATAAATAAAATATCAATTATTTTCACCATAAACGAGATTTCAATGAACTTTGAAACTATAACATTTTTAAGGAATTTAACGAGATTTCCAAGCTTTTTAGGGATTCCATGAGATCTCAAGGAATTTCAAAAGATTTTAAAGTATTAAAAAAGTTTTAGAGGAGGATTTCAAGAAATTAAAGAAATAATCTAGTGCAATTTCAGAGATAATTTGAATTTTTCTAGAGATTTTACAAGATTTTAGGGACTTCAAAGGGTTTTTATTAAATTTCCTACAAATTTTACTTGTTTTAATGATAGACCGAAGGATTTCGACAGATTTTAAGGAATTCTAAAAGATTTTCAAACATTTAAAAATAAGTCGCAGGATTCAATCAAAGGATTTTATGTCATAAATTTTTAGCATTTTTAAAGGGTTTATAAATGGATTTTAAGGGGTTTCAAAAGATTTTAAGGCAAGTTTTTGAAGAATATCAGGGGATTTTAATGATATTTCGAAGATTTGAAGGAATTTAAAAAATCTTGCAAAGATTTCAAAATCAAATCAAATTTCCAAGGATTTCCAAACATTGAACAAGATTTTAAGAGATTTCAAGAAAAGTCACGGAATTTCTTTTACGATGCTTTTACGGAATTTAAAAGAATTTTAAGAAATTAAAAACAAATTCCAGAATATATTCACGGATTTTAGACAATTTCTTAAGCTTTCAAAATATTTTATGGAATTTCAACAGATACGTAAATTTTAGATTTTTAGAATTTCAATGAATTTGAATGATTTCGAGGGATCTCGTAAGATTTCGAAAAATTTCACGGAATTTAAAGGATTTTAACCAATTGTTAGAGATTTCTCCACGAATATTAAAGGATTATAAGGGTTTTTTACGGGATTACGTAAGGAATGTTTTGGTTAAATTTTTTCGGTTAAAATATCTACTATTAAATGTTTGGTTAAGAATTGATCTTTTTGGTTGAAAACTTTATTATTTGTTTTAAAACTGAATTTTTTTTTTGAAAAATTCAACAATTTGATTAAAAACTATTATTTCTTGTTTGAAAATGTCATTATTTTGTTGAAAATTCGCCTTTAAGGGCAGGAAAATTGCACATTTTAATTCAAATTTGGTTCCTTTCTCGACTAAAAATTTTTTTTTGGTTGAGATTTCAACTATAATGTTTAACATTAATCGTTTTAATTTTGAAAAATCAAATCTTTCTGTAGAAATTTCACATTTTTTTTGTTAAAAAGTCAACTTTTTCATTGGATATTACTCTGTTTTGATTGAAAATGATATTTTTTGTTGGAAAATTAATCAGTTTTAGTTGAGGATTTAAGTCTTTCAGTTAAATCAAACTATTTTTTTTTAATTAACATTTTTTTTAATATAAACTATTACATTTTTCGTTAAAAATTCATCTTTTTAGAAGAAAATTAAATTATATAATTGATAATTCAACTGTTTTGTAGAAAGCTAATTTTTTTAGTGGAAAATTCAAATACGTGGTTGACAAATAATGTTTTGGGTGAAGATTCAACTACTTGGTTCAAGCTTGTACTAATTTATTAAAATTTTTTCTTTTTGTTGAAGATTCAGAATCTTAGTAGAAAATCCGCTGTTTGTTAGAAATTACTTGTTTTACCTTACAATTTAAATATTTTTTTGAAATTGCAAGTGACTAATTGAAAATTAACTTTTTTTCTGAAAATTCATATTCACAGATTGAAAATTTAACTGTTGTGTTGAGAATTGGTCTTCTGGTCTTGAAAATTTAACTAATTTGTCAAAAATTAAACTGCCTTGTACAAAATTAGTTTTGTTTTCTGATAATTATTTCTCTTAAATGATAATTTTACTCCACTTTTTGTTAAAAATTGGTATTTTCTAATTCCGAAATTCAACTATTTAGTTAAACATTTTTATATGTGAAAAAATATATAATAAAAATTAATGAAAAGTTATATTGTTCAAGATTGATATTTTAAATACAAAATTAGTTTTTTTTTTTAAATTACTTGTTGAAACTTAAAATTTAAATATTTTATTAAAAATTTAACTGATTGAAAATTTAAATCTCGTGTAGAAAATTGGTCTTTTCCGCTTAAAAGTGCAACTATTTGTTTAAAAAATGTTAAAAAAAACAACATATATAATTAATGCAACTACTTGGTACAAAATTGAATTATTTTGTAGAAAATTCGTTTAGTTTATCGAAAATGAATGATCTTAACTAAAAATTAAACTACTTTATTTTGGTTTTGTTAAAGAAAAAGTGTAATAGCGGATAATTCTGCAAAAATAATGTTTTTAAAGAAATTTTTTCGAAATGGCACAGCTACATAATTAATTTTTTAAAAATATCACAATAAACCAACCTCGCTTTTTCCGGTTTGTCTGCACATTCCGCCTTCTTGATACGAGTAACTTCGTCGATGGTCAAACCGACTTTTCTCAAATCAGCCCAGGAATTACATTTGCTTAAATCCTTTTCTCTGTCCTTGACTCTTTCTTTACAAGATTTATCTCTCGAATCTTTACTCCTCGAATCGTCCCTCTTCTCCCTCTTCTCATCCTCCCGTTTACTCCTGTTCTCATCCTTTTTTGATTTTTCATTATCTCGTCTGTCTCGAGACTCGTCTCGTTTTACTTTTGACTCTTCCCTCTTTTCTTTTTTCCCTCCTTTCACTCTGCTTTCTTTACCTTCACTTTTGTCCTTTACCTCTTCAATTTTTTCCTTGTTCTCATCTCGCTTGACTTTAGAATTATCCGATTTCTCTTTCGGAAAATCATTCAACTTTTCGCTGGTGTCTCGCTTTTCCTTTTCATCCTTCTTCTCATTTTTCCGTGATTCTTTATCGGGAGGAAGCTTTTCACTGGAATGTTCTTTAATCTCTTTCCGGTCCTTCTCGTCCTTTGTAGGACGATCGTCCCTCCTTTCTCTGCTTCTATGACGTTTCCTGTCGAAGATACAAAGAAAGGAAAATAAATTCGATGAATAAGGAACCGTACATAAATTACGTAAAAATTATAGATTTTCTTTGGTAGAAAATTCAACAATTTTCTTTAAAAAAGCATCGTTTTTTATTGTAATTTATGTAAAAAAATTAATCTTTTTTTAGTTAAAAATTCAACTCTTTTCTTAGAACATTTGCCTTTTGTTTAAAATTCATATTTTGTTGCTGATAAGTCAACTGAAGTGATTTTTGGATACAAACGATTTTTTGTAGAAAATTTCTTCTTTTTGATTTAAAAGTTTATGTTTTTCAGTATAAATTTTGCATTTTTCTTGGCAAAAATGCAATTGTTTTGTTGAAAATTAAACTATGTATTTTTAGATAAAAATTAAACTTTTTTTGAAAACTTGTCTTTTTTATTCAAAAATTCACCTTTTTTAGTCGAATTTTCATTTTTCTTGAACCATAATACAACTGTTGGGTTTGAGATTTTAATTATCTTGTTAAAAAGTCACACTTTTTGGTTAAAAATTCGAGTATTTAGCAGAAAATTAAATTATTGTTTACAATTCTTAATTTTCTGTTGCAAACTAAACTCGAATTTTTGATGGATAAAAAAAATAAAATCTTTCTTGGATAAAATGCAACTATTTGGTTGAAAATTCGGCTGTTTTTTTGTTTAAATTTAACAATTTCTTAGCAAATTTATTTTTTGTTCACAAGTACTGAAAAAAAACTGAAATATTTTATGGATGAATATTCTATTTTTATTATTATTATTTTTTAATTAAAAATTCACTCATTTTTAAGAGAAATTTCATCTTTCTTTGATAAAAATGCAACTATTTGGTAGAAAATTCAACTGCAGTACTTAAAATTTTCAACCAAAAAGATGAATTTTCAAACCAGAAGATCAGTTTTTAACAAGGAATGGAATAGTTACATTTTGAGACAAAAAAATTAATTTTCAACCAAACTGATGAGTTTTCAAGCAAAATGATCAATCATCAACTGGAATACTCAAATTTTAAAACAAAAACATGAATTTTCAACTAAAATTATGAATGTTTAACAAAAATAATTAAATATTCAATATTCAAAAACGAATTCTCAACAACAACAAAAAGATTAGTTTTTAATGGAAAATTAAATTTTGAAAATTGAAAATAAAATAAATTTTCCACCAAAAATTGAATGATGAAATTTCCAACTAGAATAGTTGTTACATTTTCAGTTAAAAAAAAAACTTTTTAACACAAAAAAGAGCAAATTTTCAACAAAAAAATAGTTACATTTTCAAAGCAAGCGGTGAATTTTTAACAAAAATTATATATCTTCAACTGGAATGTTTGAATTTTAAATGAAAAAGATCAATTTTCAAATAAAATTATTAATCTTTAACCAGTTTAATTGAATTTCCAACAAAGAAGATTATTTTCCACAAAAAAAAACATGAATTCTCAATTAAAAAATATAATTTTTCAACCGAAAATGGAAATTAAATTTTGAATAGTTTTCAACCAAACTGATACACTTTGATTTAAAACGATGAGACTTCAACTGAAATAGTTTATTTTTAAATAAAAAAGATGATAACCAACCCAATTAAATATTCCATCATTTTAGTAAAAAAGTGATGGAATATTTAATTGGGAAGGTTAAACTTAAAGTTTAAATAAATTCGCAAGAAAAGATAATTTAAAATAAAATAATTACATTTTTAAACGAAGTGATGAATTTTTAACTAAAATGATGAATCTTCAACTGGAATGTTTGAAATTTAAACCAAAAAGATTAATTTTCGTCTAAAGTTGTTAATCTTTATCTAGAATAATTGAATTTTCAATTTAAAAAATAATTCGTAACAAAAAATTGAACAGTTCAATTTTTATTTAAAAACAATTATTGTTCAACCAAAGAGATGAATTTTTAGTTAAAATGATGGAATATTCAACTAGAATAATTAAATTTTCAGTAAACAATTAATTTCAAACCAAACAAAAAATTTTTAAACCAAATAGTATTAATTCATTTTCAACCAAACTGATACATTTTCATTAAAAACGATGAGTCTTCAACTGGAGTAATTTATTTTTTAATAAAAAATATGACTTTTTTTTTACTAAAATTTTCATCTAAAATTATTGTTCTTTATCTAGAATAATTGAATTTTCAATTTAAAAAATCATTTTTAACCAAAAATTGAACAGTTCAATTTTTAGTTTTAAAAAGTCTAAAATATTCCATTTTTAAACCATTCAATTTGAAAATTTTTAATTAAGAAAAATAAGAATTACTAAATATTTAGAAATGTCTGTGTATTTAAAATCAGTAAAAATTGTAGTTAAATATTAAAAACTAAATTTTGAACGTTACATTTTAATCGTTCTATTAAAAAAAATTAATTTGTAAGTAAAATTTTGGAACTTCGATATATAAATAAAAATAAAGTATTATTCTTTTAAAAATTCAAGAAAGTTGCAGAAATATTTAGAAGTTTAAAAAAATTTTTATTCAATTTAAAATTTGAAATAATTCAAACAAAGGGTGTACGTGTACCGCCAAACTATAAATTTTGGCAGATTTCGAAACAAAAATTTAAAAGATTTTTAAGAATTTAAAATGGCTTCAGAAGAATAAAAAAACATTTCCTATGAAAATTAATGATTTTTATTTTGAAAAGATAATTTTGAGTGATTATTCAAAAAGATTGACAAAATTATTAAAAATGAATGTGGAAGATTTTAAGGAAATTTGTTTAATTTCGCAGAATTTTCAAAATAATTTAGAAAAAATTGGATTCATTTTAAAGGATGTTTAGAAGTTCTGAAATAATGAAAAAATTAAGAACAAAAATGTAAACAACATGCAGATGTTTCAAGATTTTCAAATAAAATTTGGAGGCATTTCAAGGATTTTTTTAACCATTTAAAATGTGAATAATTTAACTTTTAATTTAAGAAGTGTTCAGTTTATTAAAAAAATATAATCGTTCAATTTTTAATTTTTCTGGATTAAAATTACTTTAAATGATATAATTTTGAAAAAAATTTAATTAATTAATTGATTCTTCAATTTAGAATTTAGAGCATTGAAAATGTTAACGTGGAATTATATATTTAGAACTGAATCTGAATTTTTGAACTCTACAATTTATAAAAGTAAAAAATTAATTCTGCAGTTTAACTGCATTTAATTAAAAATTTTTCAGTTTAAAAGTGTTAGTAGCTTCCATTTTATACGTGTAAATTACTTTTAAAGTTTGAAATTCGCAAGAGTTCCACGTTGAGTGATTGAGTGATTCTTTTTTTAAACTTATTTGACAAAAATGTTTTTTTTTCACTGTATAATATGGAAATTCTATCTAAAACTATTTATTTTTTATGGAGATTTGTTTGTAGTATTCAATCATAGTTTTATACTTTACAAAACTATCGTAAAAACACTTTTATGCAGAAATTAATGTACAAGATTAAAATTGTACCTACTCTTTCTCATTCCAATTTTGGACACCAGGTGGCGAAATGGTAGACCACCATTCCCAATAGTTAAATTTTTAGTTAAAACAATTTATTTTAAACCAAAAAAAAAGTTTTCAATAAAATAGTTCAATACAGTAATAAGAAGCTTCTTTTAAACATGAAAAACATTTCATAGTTTTTATTTAGTCGCAGATAAAAGTTTAGGTTTCTTCATTTAAAAAAAAAGTAACAGAAAAAAGATTGTTCAAATTTCGATTTATCTTTACATTATTTAAATATTACCTGGAGTGTATATTTATGGAAAAAATATTTAACATTCACTAAAAACTTCGCTAAAAATTTTCTGAACTCTTACAAGATGGACTTTGTTCCTTTTTGAAAATTTTTTTAATTATAGAATTTATTAAATTAAACATTTTTCTTTGCAGTTTTGAAACGAACAATTGTATTTTCAAATATTGTATATTTAAAGAAACAATCAGAAAAAGGTAATAATAGATAATTATTAAATTAGTAAATTATAATACCTGTTGTTGTATTTTCTATCTGAAGATCTGGAATGATAATCGTTTCTGCTTTTCCTTTCTCTGCTGGTTGACTTTCTTCTGTAGCCCAGCGGTCCACGTCTGCTTCTAATGCCCCGTTCTTCCGCTTTAATTATAGAAAAAATAATATAAATTAATAAAAAATATTGATAAAAAAACTTTACATATAGGGCGGGGCACGGATCGACTGTAAGGCTTAAAAAAATCACACTAGTCGCATAAAATTACAATAAAAAGTTGCATGGAATTTCTAGAAAAATCGACAAAAACTCGTATCAAATTTTCAAACAAAATAAGATTAAATTTCAACCAAATAGTTGAATTTTCAACAACAAAAAATATAGTTTTCAACAAAAAAGCTGATCTTCAAGCCAAAAAGATGAATTTTCAATCCATAAGAACGAATTTTCTATTAAAAGAGACGAATATTAAACAAAGTTAAATAAATTTTTTTTTACCAAAAAAGATGATTTTCAGAAAATAGATTATTTTTAACCAAGAAAGATTATTTTTTAACCAAATTTTTGAATTTTTAACGAAAAAATGTATTGTAAACTGTTTGCATTTACAACAAAATAGTTGGAATTTTAATCCAAAGAGACCAATTCTTGACATAATAGATACATTTTTGACCAAATAGTTGAATTTAAAAAAAAAAAGACAAAAATTTTAGAAGAAAGTCAAACTGACCACGAAAAAGCTCATTTTCAATAAAAAAATATGATATTTCACTACAAAAGATGATTTTTCAATCCACAAGGACGAATTTTCTATCGAAAAATACTAATAATAAACAAAACTTTTGAATTTGTTACAAAAAAATGGATGAATTTCAACTGATTTCAAACAAAATCATTGAATTTTCAATAAAATGTTTGAATTTTCAAGCCGAAAGAGAGAGAATTAATTTTCAATATACAAAACTAATTTTCTAAGATAAAAAGGCTAATTTTCGATATATTAGTTAAATATTCAACCCGGGAATATGAATTTTCAGAAAAATATTTAATTTTCAATCATTTACTTGAATTTTGAACAAAATTGTTAAATTTTAAGTTGAAACTATTAATTTTTGACAAACAAAAAAAACGAATTTTTAAATAAAATTCTGAATCTCAAACCAAAAAAATTAACTTTTAAGAAAGTAGTTAAAATTTCATTCAAGGAGTTGAATTGTCAAAAAAAAAATGAGTTCGCAACAAAAAAGTTAATCTTCAATAAAAAAGATGAATTTTCAATACTTAAGGACGAATTTTCTATCAAAAGAGACCAATAATAAAAAAACAGTTACATTTTTTTATACCCAAAAAGATGAAATTTTTATCAAAATAACTTAATTACCAAGCCTAAAAGAAGAATTTTGTAGAAGAACGGTGAATTATTAGCCTGAAATCTTTAATTTTCAACAAACAGATTATTTGTAAACAAGAAAGATTAATTTTTACCCTAATCTTTGAATTTTTAACAAACAAATTTATTTTAAACTATTGGAACTTACAACTAAATAGTTAGAATTTTCATCCAAAGAGACAACTTTTTGGCATAATAGTTGAATTTTTAAACAAAAAGACAAAAATTTTAAAAGAAAGTTAAAGTGACCACGAAAATGCTCATTTTCAACTAAAAAATATGAATTTTCAATAAAAAATTAGGAATTTTCAATCCATAAGGACGAATTCTCTATCCAAAAATCCTAATAATAAACGAAACTTTTGAATTCGTTACCAAAAAATGGATGAATTTCAACTGATTTAAAACAAAATACTTGAATTTTCAATGAAATGTTTGAATTTTCAAGCCAAAAAGGCGAATTTTTTAGAATAAAATATTAAGTTATAAGCCTTGAAAGTTAGATTTTCAACAAATAGATTGTTTTTAACCAAAAATGATTAATTTTCAACTAAATAGTTGAATTTCTGACAACAAAAATATGTATCTTTAACCAAACAATTTTGCATTTACAACCAAATAGTTGGAGTTCAATCCAAAGAGACGAATTTTCAACAAAATAGAGGAATTTACAACGAAATCCTTAAACTTATAAGTAAAATGACAGATTGTTTAGAAGACAATCGAAGTTTCAACATAGGAGTTCGATTTTTACCAAAAAGGATGAATTTTCAATAAAAAATGATAAATTTTAAATCCACAATGACGACTTTTCTATCCAAAAGGACCAATAAAAACAAAAAAATTGCATTTTTTACGGAGAAAGATGAATTCTTAACAAAATAATTGAATTTTCAAACCAAATTTAAAAAAAAAATTGAGAAGACGGTTGAATTATTATCCTGGAAAGTTCAATTTTCAACTTCTCAACCAAGAAAGATGAATTTTTAACCAAATAGTTAAATTTTTAACAAAGAGACGAATTTTCAACAAAATAGATGAATTTTTAAACAAATGGTCAAATTTTATAAAAAAAGATCAATTTTTTAAAAGAGAGTTAAATTTTCCACAAAAAAAGTTCATTTTCAATTAAAAAAGATGAATTTTGAATCCATAAGGACAAATTTTCTATCGAAATAGTCAAATATTAAAAAAAGTCAATTTTTTTACCAAAAATAGATCAAATTTCTTGATGAACTCTATTAATTTAGTTTATTTTAACTAGGGAATGATTTTCATATTTAAAAAAATGTTAATAAAATAAAAAAAAACCAGTTGCATTAAACAAAAAAAAGGAGTTTTAAAAAATACGTAAATCCTCAACTAAAGTGGATAAATTTTCAATCAAACAGTTGCATTTTTAACCAAAAAATACGAATTTTTAACAAAAAATATCATTTTCAACAAAAACAGAGTAATTTTGAAGGGAAAAGTTGCATTTTTAAGCGAAAAACTTGAAATTTCTACAGAAGGAGTTGATTTTTAACACTAAAACGACGAATGTTCAACAAAATAGTTGAATTTTTAACAAACATTTTTTACTCAAAAAAGAAAAAAACAAATTTTCAATGGAAGTGTAAAACTTTAAATTCTTTGAAATTCTGTGAATTCTTATGAAAATGTTGTTAATCCCTAGAAAGCTATTTAAAATAATGTCAAAATTCTTTGAAATCCTTTGAATTCGATCAATTTCGTACATAATTTCTTAAAACCCCTTTAAAATTTTGAAAATCCCATAAAAATCCCTTATGATCCTTTAAAATTCATTTGGATCTCTAACAATCAGTTTAAATCCTTCAAATTCCGCGAAATCTTTTTAATTCATTGAAATCTTTGAAATCTAAATCTGGTGAAAAACCTTACAATATGTTAAAATATTTTCAGTAATAAAAATTGCTCGAAATTTCTTAGAATCCTTTGTAATATTTGGGTATCTGTTGAAATTCCATTAAATATTTCGAAAGCTTAAGAAATCTTCTAGAATCCGTGAATATGTTCTGGAATCTTTTGAAATTTCTTAAAATTCTTTGAAATCCCGTAAAAGCATCGTAAAAGAAATCCCGTGACTCTTCTTGAAATCTCTTAAAGTCTTTTGCAATGTTAGGAAATCCTTTGAAATTACTTTGGAATTTTTTACCAAAAAATGGATAAATTTCAATTGATTTCAAACAAAATAATTGAATTTTCGATGAAATGTTTGAACTTTCAAGCCAAAAAGACGAATTTTTTGAGAATAAAATATTAAATTGTCAGTCTGGAAAGTTACATTTTCAACAAATAGATTGCTTTTTACCCAAAAATGATTAATTTTTAACTAAATAGTTGAATCTTTAACAAAGAGACGAATTTTGAACAAAATAGATGAATTTTTAAACAAATAATGGAATTTTTATTCAAAAAAGATCATTTTTTTAAAGGACATTAAATTTTTAACAAAAAAGTTCATTTTGAATTAAAAAAGATGAATTTTCAATCCACAAGGACAAATTTTCTATCCAAAAGGACCAATTATGAACAAAAAAATTGCATTTTTTTACGAAAAATGATAAATTTTCAAACAAATAGTTGAATTTTTATCCAAAAAGATCAATTTTTTAAAAACCATTTAAATTTTCAACAAAAATGTTCATTTTCAATAAAAATATGAATTTCCAATCCATAAGGACCAATTTTCTATCCACAAGGACCAATAATCAACAAAACAATTGAATTTTTTACGAAAAAGATGAATTCTTAACAAAATAATTGAATTTTCAAACCAAATTCAAAAAAATTTGAGAAAACAGTTGAATTATTTCCCTGGAAAGTTCAATTTTCAACAAATACATTGTTTTTAACCAAGAAAGATTAATTTTTAACAAAGAGACGAATTTTGAACAAAATAGATGAATTTTTAAACAAATAATCGAATTTTTATTCAAAAAGATCATTTTTTTAAAGGACAGTTAAATTTTTAACAAAAAAGTTCATTTTGAATGAAAAAAGATGAATTTTCAATCCATTAGGACAAATTTTCTATCCAAAAGGACCAATAATGAACAAAACAATTGCATTTTTTACGAAAAATGATAAATTTTCAAACAAATAGTTGAATTTTTATCCAAAAAGATCAATTTTTTAAAAACCATTTAAAATTTCAACAAAAATGTTCATTTTCAATAAAAATATGAATTTCCAATCCATAAGGACCAATTTTCTATCCACAAGGACCAATAATCAACAAAACAATTGAATTTTTTACGAAAAAGATGAATTCTTAACAAAATAATTGAATTTTCAAACCAAATTCAAAAAAATTTGAGAAAACAGTTGAATTATTTCCCTGGAAAGTTCAATTTTCAACAAATACATTGTTTTTAACCAAGAAAGATTAATTTTTAACAAAACAGTTGAATTTTTAACAAGAAGACGAATTTTCAACAAAATGGATGAATTTTTAAACAAATAATCCAACTTTTATTCAAAAAAGATAAATTTTTTAAAAGACAGTTAAATTTTCAACAAAAAATTTAATTTTCACTTAAAAAAGATGAATTTTCAATGAAAAAAGACAAATTTTCAATCCATACGGACGAAATTTCTATCGAAATAGGGGAATATTAAAAACAGTCAAATTTTTTACCAAAAAAATATGAGTTTTCTTAATGATTTCTATTAATTTAGTTTGCATTTAAGCGAAAAAACAAGAAAACGTGGAAATTTCTGGAATACAGGGACAAAAGAGAAACTCTTTTTTTAATGAAGAAAAACGTGAAGACCGTAATTGAATTGGAAATCTTAATTTGAATATTTTCGACTTGAAAATGTCCAACTTTTAGGGCTTACAATTAGAAAAAAAATACAACTTTGAATACGGATTCACGAAATTAAAAACTATTAAATTTCAAACACTAGTAATTAAAAATTTTCTGAGTAATGAGAAATTATTAAATTTTTTTATGTTCTCCATTAAAGTGGTACCATTTTTATTAGTTTTGAATATCAAAATAAAAAATTTCATTCAAATTAAAATCTGAAAATGAAACAAAAGAATGAAAACAAGTCGATTATTGACATTTAAGATAAAAAAAATAAATAAAAAGTCGTACGATCCGAGCCAAGCACGTATAATTTTCTTTAAAATAAATTCTTTATAAACTTAATTAACTTATAAATTAAGGATATAACAAAAATTATAAAAATAAAAATAATTTTTGTTTCAATAGATTCAAATTCCACTGGTATAAAGAATATTATAATCCACGTTAAATGAACGAAAAGAATAATAATAATACTTGTACATAAAATTAAAAATTAAAAAATCGGATTTAAAATGTGTCGTTGTTTAAATATTGAAAAGAGTCGCATTATTATTAATAATATAAATACCTGCTAAAGTTTGGGCTAGTAGCAACTTATGTTTGCTCTCCTCCCTCACAATTTCTTCAATGGCCAATATCTTTTCTTCCTCTGAAAATAAACAATAAAAAATATAGTAACTTGACTAATTAATTATCGAGGTGTCTGTTCGGTAAATGATTTTAAATTCTCGGCCAATTCTTAATTTTTTTCAATCAATTTGAGAAAGATCAAAAGATTTTAATGTATTCAAACGATTTTTAAAAATTTCAAGAGATATCTAAATATTTTTTTTTTAAATTTCTGATTCGGAACGTGGAATTTTGCAAAAGACGCATAATTCTGACTTTCCTATTTCAAGACAAAACTATATTTATTCACAATATTTTCTATTATAATTCAGAAATATAGTAACTGTCCTTTTATAAAATTTAGAGGAGAGAAGTTTCAATTTCTGGCAAATTTTTATTTAATTTTGGATAATTTTGGTAAATTCTCTTCTTTTATAAATTACAATAAAAATTATTTTCCAAAATTTAACATTGCATGCCAAAAATTACCGTTACCAAGATAAAACTTTAATTCTTTACGAAATTTCCTATTCAGAAATCAAAATTATAATTCTTTACGGGATTTTTTTAAATAATTGATTTATTTATTCCTTGTCCAAACTTAGAATTACAATGCTCTTGAAAAATTTGCTATACCAAATGACAATTTAATTCATTTTCAAAATTTCCTGATCCAAGACAGAATTATATTTAGTTAAAAATTTTCTATTATAATTCAAAAATAGTAACTCGCTTTTTTGCAAAATTTGCAAGAAAAAAGTTTCCTATTGCGACGATTTCTGACTTGAAATAGGGATTTTTTAATTCTCATATTTTAATTCAGATTTAAAATTATTTTTAAAAATTGCTGTTTTATTCAAGAAGATTAATTTCCTATCAAAAATACTAGTTTACATCAAAATACATACATTTTCAACCACATAGTTGAATTTCTAACCAAGAAAGATTAATTTTCAACCAAAAATGGAATTGTTAAATTTTCAGTTTAAAAAAAAATAATTAAATAGGAATTTTTAACCATACATTATTTCAACAAAATTGTGAATTATAAACTAAAACCTAACAATTTTCAATATATAATGGAAGAATTAAATTTTCAATAATAAAAAATTAATTTTAAACAAGTAAAAAATTAATCTTCACCAAAATAGTTATATTTTCAAGCAGATATGGATATTATTCAACTAATAAAATTAATTTTTTTTAAATTAATTCAACTTTCAACCAAATTGTTAAATGCTACATCAAGAAGATTAATTTTCTACCAAAAAATACATAAATTTTTAACCGAATATTTGCAGTTTCATATAAATAGTTGAATGTGCAACCAAAAAAGATAACATTTCATCCAAAATTAGAACAGTTAAGTTTTCAGTGAAAAAAAATTAGAAAACGAATTTTTAACAGACACAATTGATTTTTCTACCAAGAAAGATTTTTCATTCCAGAGAAAAAAAATATTTCAACTAAATTGTCGATTTTATAAATCAAAATAATAGAGTTTTAAAACATAAAAGATATTTCTAAAAAATGCTTGAATTTTCAACAAAATAGTTCATTTTGAACCAAATTGTTAAATTTTAAACTAAAAACGAGCAATTTTCAATGCACCATGGAAAAATTAATTTTTCATCACAAGAATATTAATTTTAAACAAATAAAACTAGTTTAAAACACAATACAAAATATTTTTAACCAAATAATTTGATTTTCAAACAAATATGATCAATTTTCAACCATAATTAGAACAGTTAAATTTTCAATTAAAAAATGTAACTAAAAAAAATGCATTTTTAAGAACACAATTTAATCCTCAACAAGAGCAGATTAATTTTTAACAAAATAGTTGCACTTTTAACCAAAAAAGATCAAATTTCTACCGAAATAGATGATTTTTCGATCAAAAAAGATATTTCATTCAAAAGAAAAAAAAAACATATAAACCAAATTGTTAAATTTTCTACCAATATAATAAAATTTTCTAACCAAGAAGCGAATTTTACAACAAAAGATTAATTTTTTAACTAAAATGATGAATTTTGAACTGCAATAATAATTCTCCAATTGGAACAGTTAAATATAAATCAAGAATATTAATATTCAACTGGAACACTTCCATTTTCAATAAAAAAAATATATTTTCAAACAACAAGAATAATTTTCTACCAAAAACCACGATTTTTCAAACAAAATACATGAATTTTCAATAAAACAGATGAATTTTAAGCTACAAAGATTAATTTTTAACTAAAATGATAAATCTTTAATTGGAATAGTTGAATTTGAAATCAAAAAGATGATTTTTCAACTAAAATTATGAATCTTTAACAAGAGTGATTGAATTTTCAACAAAAAAGACAAATTTTCAAGCAAATATTTAAATTTTAAACTAAAAAAGTTAAATTTTCAACCGGAATACTTTAACTTTCAACGAAAAAATTAATTTTTAAAGAAATAGATAAACTTTCTACCAACAGATAAAATATTTTTCAATAAAATACATGAATTTTCAATTAAATAGTTGAATTTTAAGCTAGAAAGATTAATTTTTTAACTAAAATGATGAATTTCCAAACGTAAAAGATCTTTCTAAAAAAATAGTTGAATTTTAAACAAAACAGTTGATTTTTAACCAAATTGTTGAATTTTAAACTAAAAAGGAGTAATTTTTAATACATAACGGAAAAATTAATTTTTTATAACAAGAAATGAATTTTAAACAAATAAAAAATTATATTTTCCCCAAAATAGTTAAAGTTTCAGCCAAAGATATGGATATTCTTCAACTAATAAAATTAATTTTAAAAAAAGTAAGTCATCTTTCAATCAAAAAGTTCAATCAAGAAGATTAATTTTCTACGAAAAAATACGATTTTAAAACAAAATGCAAAAGATTGTTAACCAAATAGTTTAATTTGCAAACAAATATGATCAATTTTCAACCATAATTAGAATAGTTAAATTTTCAATTAAAAAATGTAACTAAAAAAAAAACGTATTTTTAAGAACACAATTTAATCCTCAACAAGAGCAGATTAATTTTTAACAAAATAGTTGCACTTTTAACCAAAAAAGATCAAATTTCTAACGAAATAAATGAATTTTCGACTAAAAAAGATTTTTCATTTGAGAGAAAAAAAATATGTAAACAAAATTTTTGAATTTTATACCAAAATAATAACATTTACAAACCAAAAAGTCAAATTTTCAACAAAAGAGTTGCATTTTTAAACCAGAGATGTACTTTCTAAAAAAAATAGTTAAATTTTCAACAAAATATTTCATTTTCATCAAAATTGTTGAATTCTAAACTAAAAACGAGGAATTTTTAATACACCATGGAAAAATTAATTTTTCATTACAAGAAATGAATTATAAACAAATAAAAAATTAAATTTTCCCCAAAATAGTTAAAGTCTCAGCCATAGATGTGGATATTCTTTAACTAATAAAATTAATTTTAAAAAAAGTACGTCAATTAAACCATAGATGAACTTTCTAAAAAAGATGGAATTGTCAATAAAAAAGTTTATTTTCAACAAAATGGTTGAATTTTCAGTTAAAAAAAATTAATTCTTAATTTAAAAAAAAAAACGAATTTTCAACAAAATAGTTAAACTTTCAACCAAGTAGTTAATTTTTCAACCAAAAAGAAAGAATTCTCAATGAAAAATTGAATACGTAGTTGAATTATCAACTAAAACAATCAATTTTCAGGTAAAAAAATTGATTACATGCATTTTAAATACATAAACTTAATTTTCAACTCAATAATTAAATCTTGACTCAAATAATATCATTTTTAACCAAAAAAAGATCAAATTTCTACCGAAATAGATTAATTTTCGACCAAAAAAGATTGTTCATTTAAGAAAAAAATATATATATAAACCAAATTGTTGAATTTTCTACCGCAATAATAACATTTTCAAACCAAAAAGCCAAATTTGCAATAAAAGATTTAAATTTTTAAACCATAGATGAACTTTCTAAAAAAGATTAAATTATCATTAAAAAAGTTTATTTTCAACAAAATGGTTAAATTTTCAACTAAAAACGATCTATTTAAAAAAATGGAAGTCAAATTTGCAGTAAAAAAAAATTGATCTCCAACGCCCCATAATTAATTATAATAATTATAACAATTAAAATAAATCATGAAAATAATGAATAATAAATAATATTATTAATTAAATAATTATTAAAATGATAATAATTAATTTTTAACAAAGTAATTAAACTTTAAACCGAGTGTTTGAATTTTTAATCAAGAACATTAATTTCCTACAGAAAAGACAAGATGACAAAAAATGCATAAATTTTCAACCGAATAATTGAATTTTCAAGTTAAAATTAACAATTTTTAACTCAAAATGGAATAGTTAAATTTCCAGTTAAAAAAAAATTAATTCTGAATTAAAAAAAAAAAAAAAACTTTTCAAGAAAATAGTTATACTTTCAACCAAGTAGTTAATTTTTCAACCAAAAAATATGAATTCTCAACTAAAAACGATCAATTTTCAGGTAAAAAAATTGCTTACCTAAATTTTTAATTCAGACAATTCATTTTCAACCCAATAATTAAATCTTCAATCAAATAATATAATTTTTAACAAAACAAGAAAAAGAAAAATGCTGAAACAAAAATATAACCGTAGAATTTTCAATTTAAAAGAATTACCTTTCGACAAAAAAATGATTGAACTTTATTATTGGATTTTATTAATTCAATTTGCATTTAAGCGAAAAAATGAGCAAAAGGGTTAGTTAAAAAAAAGGAAAAATCCGTTGCTTGTAAAAAAAAATCACTAATTTTCATTTTTTCAAGCATTTCCAAAAAATGAAGTTGTTTTAACTTACTTTTATGTTTGCCTTCCTCTGAATTCTTCTTATTTTGTGCTTTATTTTTTAACTTTGGAACTTTAGGAGCTGAACTAGGAATAACGTTGTACATTTTAGCAAATGCCATCAACCGTTTTTTAGCCTGCAGTTTCCCAAGCACAGGTTTAAGGGGCTTGGGGCTTTCTGTTTTGATCGAATCATCGTCTGCAATTTGACTTTTGCTATCTTCCGGATCTTGTGGAGTTGGTATGTCTGCCAGAGAAATTGGAAAATCCACTGAAGCTTCTTCAGCTGCAGGTTCTACAACTGCAGATTCTTCAACTGCAGCTTCTTCCATTCTGGCTTCTTCCACAGCAGATCCCTCCACGTATGCCTCCATTGGATAAAAAAATGATATCTGTAATTAAATAACAATTCCCGGTCATTTCCCGGTTCGCTGAGAACACTTCTTAAATTAATTGTTTAATTATTTTTATTTTAAATAGTTTTAAAATCCGTAAAATTCGTCAAAAGTTTATTTCAAAATCTTGAAACATCTACTACTTCTAACTTAAAAGATCTATTTTGAACTAAACAGTTACATTTTCAAGCAAAAAGACGAATTTTTTAGAAGATAGTTCAATTTATAAAAAATTTTAATTTTCAGCCAAGAAAGATTTATTTTCAAATTAGAGAAGTTTATAATTTACATTAATTTTTTAACTTCAGGAAGATTCATTTTTAACATTTTATTCAATCTAATAGTTAAATTTTCAAACAAAAAGACGAACTTTCTTTAAGAAGTTCAATTTAAAAAAAATTCATTTTCGGCAAAGAAAGATGCATTTTTAATCCATAAGGGCGAATTCTCTACACAAAAAGACGAACAATAAACAAAATAGTTTAATTTGTGACAAAAAGGATACACTCTGAAGAAAATAATTGAAATTTTAATCCAATGGTAGAACTGTACAAATAAAAAAGATGAAAAATTAACAGAAATAGAAGTATCATTAAAAAAAATGGTTGGATTTTCAATCAAAAATCACAAATTTGTTAGAAGACAGCCGAATTATCAGTCTGAAAAGATAAATTTCCAACAAAATAGTGAAATTTTCAAGCAAAAAGAAAGATTTGTTTAGAATATTGTTCAATTTTCAAAAAAAAGTTCATTTTCGGCAAAGAAATATAAATTTTGAATCCACAAGGGCCAATTTTCTACCCAAAAAGACGAATAATAAATAAAGCAGTTTAATTTGTAACAAAAAGGATAAACTCTGACAAAAATAATTGAATTTTTAATCTAATGGTAGAATTTTACAAATAAAAAAGATTAAACCTTAACCAGAAACAGTTGTATCTTAAAAAAAAATGGTTGGATTTTCAATAAAAAATCACAAATTTGTTTGAAGACAGCTGAATTATCAGCCTGAAAAGTTAAATTTCCAACAAAATACTTTAATTTTCAACCAAATAGTTAAATTTTTAAGCAAAAAGACAGATTTTCTCACAATATTTTTCAATTTTCAAAAAAAAAGTTTATTTTTAGCAAAGAAACATGCATTTTTAATCCATAATGATGAATTTTCTACCCAAAAAGACGAATAATAAACAAAACAATGTAATTTTTAACAAAAAGGATTAACTCTAAAAAAAATAATTGAATTTTCAATCCAATGGTCGAATTTCACAAATAAAAAAGATTAAACTTTAACCAGAAACAGTTGTATCTTTCAAAAAAAAAAAAAGATTGTATTTTCAATAAAAAATCACAACTTTGTTAGAAAACAGCTGAATTATTAGCCTGAAAAGTTCAATTTCCAACCAAATAGTTTAATATTCAAACAAATAGTTAAATTTTCAAGCAAAAAGCCAAATTTGTTTAGAATATTGTTCAATTTTCAAAAAAAAAGGTTCATTTTCGGCAAAGAAATATCAATTTTTAATCCAATGTCGAATTTTACAAATAAAATAGATTAAACCTTAACCAGAAACAATTGTATCTTCAAAAAAAAAAAAAAATGGTTTGATTTTCAATCAAAAATCACAAATTTATTAGAAGACAGCTGAATTATCAGCCTGAAAAGATAAATTTCCCAACAAAATAGTTTAATTTTTAAGAAAAAAAAACCAGGTTTCTTTAGAATATTGTTCAATTTTCAAAAACTGTTCATTTTCGACAAAGAAATATAAATTTTTAATCCATAAGGGCCAATTTTCTAGACAAAAAGACGAATAATAAACAAAACAGTTTAATTTTTAAGAAAAAATCCCGAACAAAATAATTAAATTTTTAATCCAATAGTTGAATTTTACAAATAAACAAAGATTAAACATTAACCAGAAACAGTTGTATCTTTAAAAAAAAAGATTGAATTTTCAATAAAAAATGACAAATTTGTTAGAAGACAGTAAAACTATCAGTCTGAAAAGTTAATTTTTCCAACAAAATAGTTTAATTTTCAACCAAATAGTTAAATTTTCAAGAAAAAAGACAGATTTGTTTAGAATATTGTTCCATTTTCAAAACAAAAAAGTTCATTTTCAGTAAAGAAAGATGCATTTTTAATCCACAAGTGAAACAAAATTTATTTAACAAAAAACGATTTACAAATTTTTTACAAATATTTTTTTGCAAGGAATCGAATTTTTTTGAATCGTCAAAAACAAGATTAAAAATTTAACAAAATTATAAAAAAAAACTATACAATTTAATTTTGATTTAAAAATTGATCTTTTTAGTTCAAAATTCAACTATTTAGTAACAAATTTTTTCTTTTACAATTAAAAGTGGAAATATTTCGTTGAAAAGTCGTCGGTTTTGTTTGAAAATTTATCTTCTTGGATGAAAATTTGAGTATTTCAGTTAAATGTTCATTATTTTAATTCAACATTTAAAAAATAAATAAAACTACTTGATTGACGGTTAAACTCTTGTGTTAAAAATTCATTCTATTTTATTTGAAAGATTCATCATCTATTTCAGTTGAAAATTCGTTTCTTTCCTTAAAAAATGAATTATTTTGTTGAAAATTATTTTTTGTGTTTGTTCAAAATTAATCTTTTTAACTGATAATTTAACTATTTCATTTTTTGTTGAAAACTGATCTTTTTTAGTTCGGAACTGAATTCGTTAAAAATGTATGTTGTTGAAAAGTCTAAGTTTAAAAAAAGTTAATTTTCTTTGAAAAAAATTTAAATTTATTATTATGATTAAACTCTTTCGTGAAAAACTCATTTTTTTATGCTAAAGATTCATCTATTCCAGTTGAAAATTTGTTTCTTGTGTTAATAAATAAATGATTTCGTTGAAAATTAGTCCTTTTTTTCTTCAAAATTAATCTTTTTAACTAAAAAATTAATAATCTAATGGTCAAATTTTACAAATAAAAAAGATTAAACCTTAACCAAAAACAGTTGTATCTTCAAAAAAATGGTTAAGTTTTTAATGAAAAATGAAAAAATTTTTAGGAAACAGTTGAAATATCAGTCTGGAAAGTTAAATTTTCAAGCAAAAAGACGAATTTTTTTCAAGAAGTTAAATTTTCAAAAAAAAAGTTCCTTTTTAGCAAATAAAGATGAATCTTTAATCCATAAGGACGAATTTTATACCCAAAAAGACGAAAAATAAAAAAACCTATTTAATTTTTAACCAAAAAGTTAAATTTTCAAGCAAAAAGGAGAATTTTTTAGAGGATAGTTAAATTTTCAACAAATCAGTTGACTTTCAACCAATAAAGATGAATTTTTGATCCATAAAGACGATTTTTTTATCCAAGAAGACAAATAATAAACAACAGTTGAATTTTTTACCAAAAATATTCATTCTGCGTAAAATAATTGAATTTTCAATTCAACGGTCGAATTTTCAAAGAAAAGATATTAAACCTCAACCAAAAACAGTTGTAATTTTAAAAAATGGTAGAATTTTCAAGCCAAAAGACGAACTTTTGTGAAGATAGTCGAATTATCAGTCTGGAAAATTCAATTGCCGGTCCAGCGGCCAACCCTGAAAATTCAGGGTTTCTGCTTAAATTCGATAAAAAAAAAAATCTCTGACAATTTCATGCTTTTTCCAGGAATGAAAAATATTTTCCAGGTTAGCAGATATCTTGTAACAAAGGGGGAAATAAGGAAATTCTTCACGAAAATAGGAAAATATATTTTTTTGAGTAAAATTTGTATGAATTTTATATTTAAATCAATTTAAAATGCTTCAAATTCCTAGAATTTCAAGTAAAAATATTGCATTTTCAACACAACAGATGAATGATCAAATATTTTCATTTTTAACTAAAAATGATTAATATTGAACTAAAATTATGAATATTTGACTGGATTACTTTAATTTTCAACCAAAAAGGTGGAATTTAACAAAACAAGATTAATTTTTTAAACAAAAAGATTCATTTTCTACCAAAAAATAAGATTTTTCAACAAATTATATTAATTTTCAACAAAGCAGTTGAATTTTTAACTAAAAAAGACCAATTTTCAACCATTTAGTTTAATTTTTTAACTGAAAAAAAAAAAATAGAATGGGTTAATTTTCAACCAAAGTGATGACGCTTGAACTAAAATGATAAATCTTCAACGGGAACAGTTGAATTTTAAAGTAAAAAGATGAATATTTAACTGAAATACGTAATTTGTCAACGAAAAAGATTAATTTTTTAATAGGAAGAATAATTTCCTACGGAATAAAAAGAATTTTCCAACAAAATACGTGAATTTTCAAAATAATATTTGAATTTTCAACAAAAAAAAAGAGATATTTTTAACGAAACAGCAGAATTTTTAACTAAACGAGATCAACTTTTTACCAAAAATGGAATAAATTAATTTTTAATAAAACTTATGAATATTCTGCAAAAGTGATCAAATATTTAATTAAAATAGTTATATTTGCAGTTAAGAATAATAATATTCTATCAAAAAAACCTAATTTTCAACAAAATAGTTACACATAGTTACAATGATGAATCTTTAACTGAAATAATTGAATTTTAAACCAAAAAAAGCAACAAAAAAAACGACGAACTTCAACTAAAAAATATCATATTTCAACTAAAAATTTTTAGTTAAAAAAATTAATGTTCAATTGAACTGATGAACTTTAACAAAAATTATGGGATTTGTAACTGCAATAGTTACGTTTTCAGTTAATAAAATTAATTACTTTTCAACAAAATAGCTAAAGTATCAATTAAAATAGTTAAATTTTCAGCAAAAGAAAAAACGCAGTTTCAAGAAAATATTTCATTTTTCAACCAGAGAGGAATTTTTAATTAAAATGATGAATCTACCGCCAAAAAATTAATTATTAACAAAAGATTCAAACATTCAACCAAGTGATTAAAGTTTTATTCCCAAAAAGATGAATTCTGATCGAGAAATGTAGTAGTTTATATTTTAAATCAAAACATTTTTTATTTTTTAGTAGGATAAGTTAAATTAAAAAAAGAATTAATATATACAAATCTCCAAGAACAATGGTTGAATTTTTAACTAAAAAAGGACAAATTTGCAATCAAATAGTTAAATTTTTAGTTAAAAACATTAATGTACAACAACAAAAAATAGAATTTTCAACGAAAGTGATGAATTTTGATCTAAAATGATAAATTTTCAATTGAAATAGTTGAATTTTAAATAAAAAAGATGAATATTTAACTGAAATACTTGAATTTTCAACGAAAAAGATGAATTTTGAAACAAGAAGATTAATTTTCCACAAAAAATACGATTATTTAATAAAATACATGAAATATCAAGGAAATAGTTCAACTTTCAAACTAAAAAGACTAATTTTCAACCAAATATTTAAATTTTGAACTAAAAAAGATCAACACTCAAACAAAAATGGAATAGTTTAATTTTCATTTAAGAAGATTAATTTTGAAAGAAAAAGAAACAAAATTTCAAAAAATCATGAATTTTCAACTAAAATGATGAATCGCCAACTGGAAAAGATTAATTATAAACTGTGAAAAAACCTTCTTTATTTTTCACTAGATTTCAACGAAATAATTTTATTCGAACTAAAAGGATTGATTTTGAACTAAAATGATAAATTAACATTTAAATAGTTCAATTTTCAAACAAAAAATTTTTTTTTTTTTCCAAAAGATAACATTTTTCAAAAAAATACATGAATTTTCAACTAAAAAAGACAAATTTTCAATCAAGTAGTTAAATTTCGAACTAAAAAAGATAAATTTTCAACCAAAAATACAGTCGTTAAATTTTTAGTTAAAAAATCAATTGGATAGTTGAAGTTATAATGAAAAAGGTGAATATTCAACTGGAATTGACTGGAATACTTCTATTTTCAAGTAAAAAGATAATTTTTCAAACAAAATTATCAATTTTCTACAAAAAAAAAAGATTTTTAAACCAAATATATGAACTTCCAATAGAATATTTGAATTTTAAGCTAAGTGTATTAATTTTTAACTAAAATGATGAATCATTATCTGGAATAAATAAATTTGAAACCAAAAAGATGACTTTTCAACTAAAATTATGAATATTTAACAAGAGTGATTGAATTTTCAACACAAAAAGACAAATTTTCAAACAAATAGTTCAATTTCAAACTAAAAAAGATCAAATTTCAACCAAAAATATAGTGGTTAAATTATTCGTTAAAAAATAAATTGGAATAGTTAAATTTACAATTTTAAAAAGTGAATATTCAACTGGAATACTTTAATTTTCAACGAAAAAGATGAATTTTTAAACAAGTAGATTAATTTTCTACCAAAAAATAAAATAATTTTCAATAAAATACATGAATTTTTTAAAAAATAGTTGAATTTTAAGCTCGAAAGATTAATTTTTAACTAAAATGATTAATCTTTAACTGGAATAGTTAAATTTGAAACCAAAAAGATGATTTTTCAACTCAAATTATGAATCTTTAACAAGAGTGATTGAATTTTCATCAATAAAAGACAAATTTTCAAGAAAATATTTAAATTTCAAACTAGCAAGGTTAAATTTTCAAACAAAAATTTGTGGTGAATATTCAACTGGAATACTTTAATTTTCAACAAAAAAGATGAATTTTTTTGACAAATACATTAATTTTCGACCAAAAAATTAAATATTTTTCAATAAAATACATAAATTTTCAATAAAATAGTTGAATTCTAAGCTAGAAAGATTAATTTTTTAACCAAAATAATGAATTTTGAACTGCAATGATAAATTTTCAATTCGAATAGTTAAGTGGTTATATTTTTAGTTAAAAAGTCAATTGAAATATTTAAATTTAAAATAAAGAAGATGAATATTCAACTGGAATACTTTAATTTGCAACAAAAAAGATGAATTTTTTTAACAAATACATTAATTTTCTACCAAAAAATAAAATATTTTTCAATAAAATACATGAATTTTTAAAAAAATAGTTGAATTCTAAGCTAGAAAGATTAATTTTTTAACCAAAATAATGAATTTTGAACTGCAATGATAAATTTTCAATTCGAATAGTTAAGTGGTTATATTTTTAGTTAAAAAGTCAATTGAAATATTTAAATTTGAAATAAAGAAGATGAATATTCAACTGGAATACTTAAATTTTCAACGAAAAAGATGAATTTTTAACCAAATATATGAATTTTCAATAGAATAGTTCAATTTTAAGTTAGAAAGATTAGTTTGTCAACTAAAAAGATAAATTTTCGACCAAAAATACAGTGCTTAACTTTTAAGTTAAAAATAGTTCAATTTTCAACTAAAAAAATTCAATTTTTCAACCAAATAGTTAAATTTTGAACAAAAAATATCAATTTCAACTAAAAATGAAATAATTAACTTTTCAGCCACTGAAAAAAAATATATTTATCAAAAAAATTTTTAATTTTTAAAGCAACCAGGAGATTTTTCATTTTTATTTATTAATTTAATTTTTAATAAAAAACAGTTGAATTCATCCAAAGAAGACGAATTTTCAACATAAAAAGATTTTTCAGCCAGAAAGAGAAAAAATATGATTTTTAAGCAAAAAGATGAATTTTTAAATAAAAAGAAATAAATTTTCAACCAAAAATAGCACAATTTTCAGTTTAAAAAATTATTTTCAAACAAAAAAGAAA
>NC_046666.1:5725370-5748582 GCF_010883055.1 Belonocnema kinseyi | reverse complement strand
ATAAAAAAGTCAAATTTTCAGCCAGAAAGAGAAAAAAGTGGATTTTTTAAGCAAAAAGATGAATTTTTAAATAAAAAGAAATAAATTTTCAACCAAAAATAGTACAATTTTCAGTTCAAGAAGTTATTTTCAAAGAAAAAGGAAAGAATGAATTTTCAACAAAATACATAAATGATCAACAAAATAATTGAATTTTCAACAAAAAAAAATTCAAATTTTCAACCAAATAGTTAAATTTTCAGCAACTGAAAAAAAAACGATTTATCAAAAAAATATAATTTTTAAACTTAACGAGGAGAATTTTCGTTTTTATTTATTAATTTAATTTTTAATACAAAATAGTTGAATTAATAAAAAAGTCAAATTTTCATCCAGAAAGAGAAGAAAGTGGAATTTTTAAGCAAAAAGATGAATTTTTAAATAAAAAGAAATAAATTTTCAACCAAAAATAGCACAATTTTCAATTAAAGAAGTTATTTTCAAACAAAAAAGAAAGCATGAATTTTCAACAAAATATTTACTAACGTAAAGCTTCGTTTAAAAATTAATAATCATTGTCAAATGATCTCGGAAGTTCCAAAAATACATACATTATTTACTCCGTTTTCACAATGATAAAACTGAAATGAACGATTTTAAAAATCTCTCATTTTCACTCGATATTTTCGAAATTATAAACAAATAGTAAACAAATAAATTCATAATTACTGAAAGAGACTATTACACGCGAAAATTCTATGACATTTGCAAATCGGAGGAAAATAACTCCGATCGAAGACGTTTACGACAAAATGTACTTTTCTCCTGAACTTAAAAACCCACAAACTATAAACTGATAAAAGGGAAAAAACATCGAAATCAATACACAATACTAAATAAGGAGAATTACTTATTTTATAAACTGAAACAAAATGTTGGCAATTGTTTCTAAGGATTGCATATCTCATTTTTTGTTTCTTTTTTTTTGCCCTTTTCCAAGCCAAAGAAAGCCTTTAGGTTATAAATAAAATTGGGGAACGTCATTAGCGTAACGAGTAAGGAGCATAAACCAATTATCTTTAACATAAATAGGAAATTAAAGCCGGAAGCTCCGTTTGCAAACCCATACAAAACGGAGCAGCGAAGGCGGTGAGGTTCTGCCTTACCTCGTTCGAAGTTTCAAGAGGTCGAAAAATCCAAATTCCTCATTTTGTCGCTATTTTTTCAGATGAAGGTCAATGCGAACTTCTGAACTTCACTTTTTCCGTGCAATGGGTGATTTTGTAATCAAACTATTTAAACAAACACAATTCACAACACAAAACAGAGAAAACAGGCATCCGCTGATGATGCAGACATCAGTCATCCAGACAATCAGACATCTTGGAGAATCAGGGTTGACAACTGTGTAACGCTAATTTTCTTGAAGGCATGGTCACGTGACTAATTCTTTTAAACAAATTTATTTTGTAAACTGACAACTCTAATCAATTTTTTAGAGCAGAAAGATATAAAAGAATCGAAGCCGAATGATTATTTTGTATTGAAAATTTAGTCGAATTATTTATTGACAAGTTTGTTTTAAAAAAAATGGTTACGAGACGGGCTGTTACCGTGCCCTTAAAACTACGCGAATATTTTTCGTATCTTAAATTAGAGATTTTTTTCACATTAGAATAGAAAACTTGTTTATGGGTTAAATAAGTCGAGTTGAGGTGAATTTATTTTGAATAGAAGAACATATATTATGGAAATTAACGTTTGGCTTGGGGAAAAATTCTTTCAAGAAAATTCTAATTTGACTATTTTAGTGTAAGGAAACATAACCTCCAAACAGGCAACATAACCTTGTTTGGATGCGTTATTTATTTAAATCCGATATTAGTTAATTGTATAAAAGAATAAAGTAGCATTTTTCGAATTTTAAAATATAATAACAGCAATGAATTTGTAACATTAGTATTTTGATAACAAGAATTCCAAGAGTTTGAAACCACGGAAGTGCTGCCACTACGTTAGAGAGAAATATTCAAAATAAGTTTGGAAAACAAGTTTTGTAATTGATGGAGTTAATTATAAATTAATATGAAGAATGTAAGCAATTCCATTCGATCTATTAAAATAAATGTCAAAATGTCCGGAACGTAGAAATTAAAACGAATTTAATTTCTTTAAAAAATCTAGAGTTGAACATGAAAATTTAGAAGGCTAAAATTGTATCCATTTAAAATTAGGAACATTATTCAATTACTGAGATATCGATTTCAGATAATTTAATTCTTATCTATTTTGATTTTTTAAAAAAATCATTTTTAACTTTTTAATTTCAAATCGTTAATTTTTTAACGCTCTTTTTGTACAATTATTATTCATTCTTTAAATTTTCTAATAAAATATTAATTAATAATTTTGAATTGAAGCGCTAAAAATCAAATAATTTTAGATTAGGAAAAAATGTTAAAAACAATATTGTGAGTGGAATAAAAGGGAATTGATGCCGCAAAATTTTCGAATGTTAAAATTCCCGAATAAAAATAATTGAAAAATTGTTTAGAAATAAATAAATCAAATAAAAAGTAATCAATTTCTTAAAATAAAAAATATTTTCATAAGTTAAAAGTATTTTATTTTTTATTTTATTACTGAACAATTTTTTCATTCAATTATATTTTTAATCTAAAAAATCTGCCGGCATCGCGGGCACATTTTTATCGCCCGCTGGGCGCGCGGTACGCTGCGCTCAGAAATTTGAGCGCGCGACTGTTGGCTCTGGCGCTTCGCGCTCGATAATTTATGTACCTCGCGCTACGCGCTCGATCTTTCGGCATAGACTCTTTAAAACTAAAGGTGAAAATATCAACAACAGTAATTTGATGATTGTGAATTCTCTTTTGTTAAAGCTCCTTCGGCTTTAACGAACACATTTTCATCGCGTATCTCGTGCTTCGCACTCGAGTTTATCCCTGGAATTTTTTATCATTCCCATAATCATTCCCACACACGAGACTGAAAAGAAATTAAAAGACAAAAGTTGTGATAAGTATGTGTCCACGCAGCGGGCATATTTTTTTTTACTGTTAATGACGTTTTTCATGATTAAATCCAAAACTACGCATCCTATCAAAAAGTGGATGATAACAAATTTGTAGACCTTTTTCGAATGCAGAATTTTTGTATATTCATCTTTTACCGTATTTTGCAAAGTTTGGCCGAAAAATTGTAATTTTTGGATTTTTCATTATTTTGTATGCTGTCAAAATTTGAATTTTTGATTTTTCAAGAAAATTAAAAAAGTTTATGCGATAATCTTGTAGGGCATTAAAAAAGAAACATGTTTACTATGAATAACCGTACAGAGAATTTTTGAATTTTGAAAAAAGTGACCTCAAAAATATTCAAAATGTGCCCACTTTTTTAATTTTTAATACCTGAACTACAGATCAATTGAAAAAATCAATAATTAATTTATATTTGCATCAGATAAGCTTGAAACATTTTATATACAAAAAATTTAAATTTCAAAGGCTTTTATTATTACTCAAGTCTTCAAAAATGGATTTTAAAATTCTTTGCATTGAAAATGTACGCTTAACAATTATTTAATAATCGAAGAAGCTTGCAATAGAACTGAAAATAAAATTTGAAATTAAAATTATTTTTGTGTTATATACTGAACTACTAAAAGATCCCGAAATATAAAATTTCCGACACTGTAAAATTCACAAATTTGGAAATTCAAGAATAATACAATTTTCTAATAAAAAAATTCCCGAATAGTTTATAATATTGGGACTGAAAATTCGCGAAAAATAAAATTCCCAACACACAAAAATTCCCGAATAATAAAATTTCCTGATAATAAAATTCCTCAATTTGAAAAATTCGCAAATAATAAAATTCCGGAACAATTTATAATATTGGAACGACTTTTAAAATCCCGAAAAATAAAATTCCCGAATAACAAAATTATCTAATAATAAAATACCGAAATTATAAAATTACCCATTTGGAACATTTCCGAATGATAAAATTTCCAAACATTTTATAATATTACCGAACTGGAAAATTTCCGCCAGTTTAGAATATTAACGATTTTGAGAATTCCCGATAGAAAATTGCCGAATTATAAAATTTCAGAATTTAAACAAATAACAAATTTTTTGTAATGAGAATTATTTATTTATTGAAAAAACAATAATTGAACAAATATTTATCCAGAAATACATTTTTTCAATTATTGTTATTTAAAGTTCAAACAATAATTTTAGAAACTTTAAACATTAAAAATATTTCTCTTTAATAAAAAAATAATATTAATTGAACAAAAAATTCTTATTGCAAAAATTCGGGAATTTCATAGTTCGGATATTTTAAAATTTGGCAATTTTCTGTCGGGAATTTTATTATTCGGGAATTTTGCGGTGCCTGAAATTTTATTTTACGGGATTTTTCGGTCGTCCCTTAATATTACCGAATTCGAAAATTCACAAATAATAAAATTCCCAATAGAAAATTGTAGAATTATTAAATTCCCAAACTTCAAAAATTCACATTTTTTTAGTTAGTATTATTTATTTATTAAAAATACAATAATCAAATATTTCTAAATAAAGTATTTTTATCGTTCAAAGTTTCTAAATTTGTTTGAATTTCAATTAACAATGGAAAAAATGTATCCAGAATTATATAGTTTTTTAAATTCAAATAATAATGTTAGAAATTTAAAACATTAAAACTATTTTGTTATAAAAACATTTTATTATTGTATTTTTAATAAATAATCTTTATCCAAAAAATCGAATTGTTTAAATTCGGAAATTTTCTAGATCGGATATTTTATAATTCGGCAGTTTGGAAATTTCATAACTCGTGAATTTTTGAATTAAAAAATGTTATTTTCGAGATTTTTTAATCGTCCCTTATATCCCTGCATATTTAATTCTAAAAAATAAGCTAATATATCCATTACTTCCTGAATTGTTTAAAAACATTTATATGAACTTATGAGACTAAATATATCCTAGATTCTACATCTTACACTTATTATTCCACAGATATTCCACATAATTATACTTTTATCAGTACACTTTTTCAATTAGCGATAAAACTATAACTACCCTAAAACTTATTAATATCAATGTCTTTTTTTTTTAAATTTTTCATATTCGAAGTATGCTAAAAATGATGAAAATGAAATGATAAATTTAAAGTAGATAATCCAGTATCTGTGAGAGCAAATTTGATCTATTTACAATTCGTTCTAAAATCACTATCCAAAGTTAAAAATAAAATTCGTAAAATTTAATTAATCTATATAATAAAATAAAATAAAAATCTATAAAATGCACTGCATTAATCCAAATCGCTAATTTCCGATGGATCGCCTCCCATGGCTTTCCAAAAAGCTGTGACTAATTGTTCTGCCGCCACTTTTCTTTGATTAGTTGGCAACGAAGCCGCATGCTCCTTCATCGCCATTAATTGTCCAAAGAGTTCTCCAAAATCTACATTTTCGCTATCCATTATTCCATCTGTTTAAAATAAATTCAAAGAGATTAATTAAAATTATGGTTTTAAATTTTATAAATAATTGGGAAAATACTGACCAAATACGTTTTCCATTTGCAGTCGTTCTGAAAGATTCGATTGAGCGTCTATTTGAATATTTTCTATTTGTTCTCCAACTCTACTTATTTCCTCTATTGGTTCCCTCGTCGACGATTGATCTAGGTAATAAATAGACACCCATTTAAACCAAAATTGAACAAATTCAAGAAAAATTAATAAGACTTCAACAAAATTTAAATAAAACTCAACAAAATTCAAATGAATTATAAATCATAAATATTCAAGTTAATTAAAAAAAAAAATTATTGAAATGAATCATCCGTAGAATTAAGTGGAATTGAATAAATTTTTAAAAATTTAAATGAACTAAATAAATTCTGGAGAATTCCAAAGAACTAAACAAATTTAGGATTCCAAACAATAATTTTAAATCTCTTCAAATCTTTGAAACTCTACTAATTTATAATTCAAAAAGAATTAAAATAAATTAGGAATAATTTTAAAAATCGAAAAAATGCCACTGATTTCAGTAAAATTTGAGTGGATTTAGAGGATTTAAAGAAAATCAGAAGAATTCGATGAAATTTATAAAAAATCAAACGAAATTTAAAAGAGTAGGTTTGAAATGAGATTAGAAAAATTAAAGAGAATTCAAAAGAATTTGATGAAATACCTAAGAATAATTTAAAATGATTTTTAAAGACTAAAAGAATTTAGAATGAATTAATCAGAATTCTGGACGAATTTCAGATGATTGCAAAAAATATTTGAAAATCTCTGGAAATCTTTGCAACTCTACGAAATCCCTTACTTCTTGTGAAAAATTAACAAAAAATTAATTAAAATGTTTTAATTTCATAAAATTAATAAAACCCTTAGAAATTCCTCGAAATTGTTTTTATATTTTTAAAATGCCTTGGAATCTTTTAAAATACCCTAAAATATTTCCAAGTCTTTTAAATCACTTCAAACTATTGTGCTAAATGAAAAATTTCTTGTAATCCTTTTAAAATGTGCTAAAGCTCTTGAAAATGCCAAGGAACCAAAAAAATACATCAAAATATTCAAAATCCTTTTATTATTTTATCAATTGATAACTCCACGAAAATATTATTAAATCCCAAGAAGTTCTATATGAGATCTAAAGATATTTTCTTAAAGCCTGGAAAATTCTTTATTCTTAAATATTCTAAACGCTTTCAAATCTATTTAAATTATTCAAAATTAATTACAAATTTCTAGAAATCTTTCGACATTCCCTAAAATAGTTCAAATCCTACCAAACACCTCACGTTCTCGGAAATTTTATAAAATCCTGTAAAGCCTTTAAAAATTCCATAAAAACTTAAAAATCCTGTAAAATTGTTACATAAATGCCTAAACTCTAAAAAAAAATTCATCCTAAAATATTTCAAATTAAAAGCTCTTGAAATTATATAATAATAATTTATAAAATTATATAATTTTTAGGAATTTTAAGCTACAAAAATCAAATATTGAAAGTTTGAAAATTTTTTAACTGAACACTTCTTACATTAGAAATTCAATTATTTTCTTTTTAAATAGTTTATACATCCTTGGAAAGCTTCAAAATTTTATTTCAAAATCTTGAGAAATCTAGAAGTTTTTTGAAATTTGTTTCAAATTTAAAATAATTTGGAAATTTTTTCAGAACTTCTAAATATCCAGGAAAATAAAAAATAATTTTTTATTTTGAAAAATTAATTTTAGAGAATATTTAAAAAGTTTTTCAAAGAATTAAACAAAATTTTCAAAAAAGATTCTAGAAGATTTTAAGAAAACGTGCTAAAATTTGCATTTTTCAAATACAACAATTAAAATTGTAACGTTTTTTACTTATCTTAAATAAAAATTCAAATATTGCTAAATATTTAGTAATTAATCTTTTTTTAAATTAAAAATTTCAAATTGAATGGGTTAAATATTGAATATTTTAGACTAAAACAAAATTTTTAATTCAATAAGATTCAATAAAAGTTTATAAAATTTCAGTGACACGTTCACATTTGTTTAATGACTGAGAAAATGATCAATTTTCCACAAATAACGATTTTTTTCAGTCAAGGAAGAAAAAAATGTCATCCACACTATTGAATTTTCAACCTAAAACCAGAATTTTCTGTATAACAGTTGAATTTCCAATCAAAAAATATAAATTTTAAGCGAAAAAGATAATTTTTAACAAAATAATTAAATATTCAAGCCTAAAGAAAGTGAATTTTTGAGGAAACAGTCGAATTTTCAACAAAAACGAATTCTTCACAAAAATTGTAATAATTGATGTTTAAAAAAAAAAGAATTTTCAACAAAATAGTTAAATTTTCAAACGAAGACTATAATGTTTAACATAATAATTAAATTAATAATTACCAAAAAAAGACAAATTTCTAACAAAATACATTAATCTTCAAACAAAAAAGATCAATTTTCAACCAAAAATAGAAATTTTCAATTATCAGTAAAAAAATTAATTTTTAACAAAAAGAAAACGAATTTTTACCACAGTCGTGAAAATTTTAACCAAAGAGATAATTTTTCGACTGAAATGACCAATTCTCCACAAATAATGATTTTTTCAGTGAAGAAAGAAAACAATGTTAAACAAACTATTACATTTTCAAGCCAAAAGCAGAATTTTCTGAATAACAGTTAAATTTTCAATCCAAAAATATACATTTTCAACGAAAAAGTAAATTTTCCACAAATGAATTAAATTTTCAAGCAAAAAATAAACTACTTTTTTAGAAGATAGTCGAATTTTCAACAAAAACTAATTCTTCACAAAAATTGTAATAACTGTTGCTTCAAAAAAAGGAATTTATAAAAAATAGTTACATTGTCAACCGAAGATTTAAATGTTTATCAAAATAATAATTTAGAAACACAACATTTAATAGTTGATATTTCAACCAAAAGATTAATTTTAGATAAAAAAAAAGACAAATTTTCAATAAAATAAATAAATTTTCAAATAAAAAAGATAGATTTTCAACCAAAAATAGAAATTTAAAATAATCAGTAAAAAAATTCATCTTTAACAAAAAAAAACCGAATTGTAAACACAATGGTTCAAATTTCAACCAAAGAGATCATTTTTGGCCCAAAAAGACCAATTTTCCACAAATTAATATTTTTCATTCAAGAAAGAAAAAAAAATGCATCCAAACTGTTGAACTTTCTGTAAAACAGTTTAATTTTCAATCTGAAAATAGAAACTTCTATCAAAAAAGTTAATTCTCAACCAAATAGTTGTATTTTTAACGAAAAAGCACACTAATTGAAACCAAGCAAATTAATTTTCTACAAAAAAATACAAATTTTCAACTACAAATGAGAAATTTGTAACCAAAAATAGAAAATAAATTTTCAGTACAAAAAAAAAAGATTTTAAATAGCAAAAAACGAATTTTCCACCGAATAGTTACATTTTTAACAGAGATAAACCGATAAACAAATAAAAAATTTTAACGAAGTAGTTCAACTTTTAACCAATCAAAATTTTCAGTTAAAAAAATTAATTAAAAAATAAATTAAACGAATTTTCAACTAAAATTATGAATCTTCAACAAATACTTAAATTTTGAACCAAAAAGATAATCTTTATGCAAAAAAAAAAAAAAAAAAAACAACAAAAAGACTAAGCATGAATAAAACAATTTCAAATTTAAATTTAAAAATTTATGTTTATTTATTTACTTCCACAAAAAAAAATAACTTTTAACCAAAATATTTTAATTTTCAATAAAATTATTCAATTTTCCAACAAAACTGTTGCATTTCCAACCAAATTTAAAGTGAAAACCAAATTCTATTACCTTTTAATTTCATTTTGGACCACGTATGTGCTTGCAAAGCTTCAATGATTCGATCAATTCCAAATGAATTTCGCTCTGCTTCGAATTCATCGTCTTCCTGAAGGTTTGATTTTTCCAATTCTACCAATTCGAACTTTTGGGTCATGCACCACTCCACAACTAGATTTTTATAGAAAAAAGTAATAAATTCTGTTATATGTAAAAATACTAATTAAACATATGTTTTAAAAAATTGAAATTTGTCGCCTAATTAAACTGTTTCTTCATTCTCCGCTCTTAATTATATTATCTTGAATTCTTAATTAAAATTTTTAAAGAAAAAATAATAGTTCTCCAAAAAATTGACAATTAAAAATCAATTAAAAAAAACAATTAAATATAAAATTAATAATTAGAAAAATTTATGTTGCAAAATATATTGAAATTATCAGTTTATTTTTAAAAATATAAAGAATTTCTTCAATTAATTTTGTAAATAGAAATGTTAAAATAAGAAAATTTATTTCTAATCTTTCCAAATATTATTTATGGAAGATAAAATTTCCATGGTAAATTATTTTTTATATTGGAAAATAATTATATTCTTAATATTTTTCTACCTCACTATAATTTTTAAAAATTGTCAGTACCGATAAAAAAAATATTTTCGGATTTAAAATTTCTTAGGAAAACTAAACTGTTTCAAAAGGTATTTAGGATATATGAAGAAAAAAAAATTTTTTTTAATATAGATTTTTGACA
This sequence comes from Belonocnema kinseyi, assembly GCF_010883055.1. Lineage (NCBI taxonomy): Eukaryota > Metazoa > Arthropoda > Insecta > Hymenoptera > Cynipidae > Belonocnema > Belonocnema kinseyi. The sequence goes on along the minus strand of NC_046666.1, from coordinate 5,738,458 downwards.
ATTAAAAAAAGTGAGAAGATTTATATGAATTTTTAAAAGTTTCATGATTATAATAATATTTTATTAAAATGCATAGGAAAATTTCAAATGATTTATAATTTTTAAAAAATGAAACAATTAAAAAAGATTTCAGAAAATTTAGAAAAAGAATTTAAAAGAGTGTAAGGAAAATTTTTAATTATGCAAGATTACAACATTTTAGAAAAAATTAAGTCAGCTTAAGAGATATTTAAAAATTTTTAAACGATTTAAAGATAATTTAAAATTTGTAAAGATTTCAATTTTTTATCTAAATTTTTGAAGATTTCGAAAAAAAATATTTAATAAGATTCCAAAACATTTCAAAGCATTTTTTAAATGGACAAAAAAGAATCTGGAACATTTTTTATAACAATTTTTTTTTTCAGGCTTGTAAATTTTTTTAGAAATGCTGAATTAATTTGAGTAAGTTTTAGAGACATAGAAGTTTTAAAAAGATGCAAACTTTTTAAAAAATTTGTAAAGTTTCAAGAAAACACATTTTTTAAGATTCGTAGGAAGTTTTGAAATGATTTTTATTTTTTTTCTTTAAATTGATTAAGAGAAAGTTTGTGGAGAACTTGAAAAATGTAATTTGAAGAGATTACATTTTTTAACAAAATGTAGATTTTTTAACATAGAGGAAAAAAAATGAAAGAAACTTTTTGGGAATTTTGAAAGTTTCTAGGAATTTTTAAAGGTTTTAATTTTTTTTCTTTAGATTCCTAGGAATATTTAAAATGAATTTTTATTTTCAAAACCTAATTTTAAGAAAATATTTAATACGATTTCAAAATATTTCAAAACATTTTAAAAATTGTCAAGAAAGAATCTGGAACATTTTTAAAACCATTTTTTTATTTTGCAAGATTCTAAGTTTCGTTAGAAAAATTGAATTAGTTTAAAAGATATTTAGAACTATTTAAGGTTAAAACAAAAAATTTAAGAAAATTAAAATCTAGAGATTTAGAAAAAATGTCAATTTTGCAAGATTTAAAAAAAATAATCAAAAGTTTCAAGAGATTACAAAAGATTTTACACAAATTTCGATTTTTGAAGATAAAGATAAAAAAGCTTTTCAAGAATTTTGAAAGGTTTCAAGAAAATTGAGAAATTTTCTTGAATGTCCTGAAAAAATTTCAAAGTATTTTTTATTGGTTCATTCTACATGTCCCGAAAAACTGGAGTTTTAATTTTAATTTTAAAAAATTTATCAGTTTTTTATTATATAATTTATATAATTATATAATTTTTTACAACGATTTTTTTAATTTTGCAGGATTTTAGATTTTTGTAGAAAAACTGAATTAATTTGAGTAAGTTTAGGATATACAGACGATTTAAAAAGATTCAAAATTATTTACAGACTTGAAAATATTTTAAAAATTAAAAAATATCTTTTTTTGAAGATTTTAAACCAGAAATTCCAAACTTTTTAAAAATTTTGAAAAGTTTCAAGAAAATACATTTTTTCAAGATTTGCAGAAAATTTTGAAATGAATTTTCTTTTTTTTTTTAAATCGATTAAGAGAAAATTTATGAAGAACTGAAAAAAAAATTCATTTTAAGATGTTAAATTTTTTTCAACAAAATGTAGATTTTTGAAGATGAGAAAAAAGAATAAAAGAAACTTTTTAGAAATTTTAAAAGTTTTTAAAAGAATTACAATTTTTTCTTTAGATTCCTGGAAATATTTAAAATGTATTTTTGCTTTTAAAACCTAATTTTAAGAAAATATTTAATACGATTTCAAAAAATTTCAAAACATTTTAAAAATTGTCAAGAAAGAATCTGGAACATTTTTCTAATTTTGCAGGATTTTAATTTTTGATAGAAAAACTGAATTAGTTTGAAATATATTTAGAACTATTTAAAGTTTTAGACAAATATAAAAATAATTTGAGAAATAATTAGAGAAAATTTCAATGTTACAAGATTATAAAACTCTATAAAAAATGGGAGTAAGTTTAAGATATGTAGAAGTTTTAAGAAAATTCAAAATGAATTAAAAACTTGAAAACAATTTAAAAACTCAAAAAATATATCGATTTTTGAAGATTTTGAACAACAAATGTAGTAACTTATTAAGAATTTTGAAGTTTAAAGAAAATATATTTTCTTAAGATTCCTGAAAAACTTTCAAATTATTTTTTATTGGCTGATTCTAGACGTCCCGAGAAATTGGATTTTTAATTTTAATTCAAGAAAAAATTTTTTAATAGGTTTTTTATTATCAAAAGTGGATTTTAAGAGAAAATTGAAAAATACTTCAAATTATTTAAAATGATTTTCTAAAATTTCAAAGAACGGCGTAGAATATTTTAAAGCAAAATGTTTTAATTTGTGTAAGATTGAAAAAAAATCCAAAAGTGTAACCGATATTTGGAAATATTCAAAAGATTTAAAAATAATATGAAACTTGTAAAATTTGATAAAATTGGTTAAAAAATTCAGACTTTTTGAAAAATTTCGAAAATACTTTTTGAGAATTTTGAAAGGTTCCAAAAGAAAATTAACAAATTTTCTAACAATTCCGGGGAAAATTTTTAATAATTTTTTATTTTGAAAAATTGTTTATAGGAGAAAAAAATTTCGAAAAAATTAGAAGCTTTTTAAGAATTTGAAAGGTTTCCAAAGAATAAACAAATTTTAAAAGATTTTCTCTTTAAAAAAAAAATAATTTTTAAAGAAAAGTAAAAAATATTTCAAAACACTTGAAATGATTTTCAAAAATGTCGCAAAAAATCTGGAAGATTGTACGGCAATTTTTTTAATTCTGAGTTTTAAAATGTTTGAAAACGTGAAGATTGAACAAAAAATATATTTTTCACTTTCTTCCAAACTACTAAAAGGCTTACAATTTTTTCAAACTGACACGAATTTTTTCTAATATTTGTTAAAATCCTGTAAAATAACAAAATTATCTTAAAAATTGTCTAGATTCTTTTTCAACACCACTGAAGTCTTTAAAAAATTGTTTGAATTAAAAAAATATATTAGGAAAAATTGATATATCTTTTAAAATGTTAACAAATAAATAATTCCAAATTTTTACATTTTATTCAAAATTATATAAAATAAAAATAAATGTAAACAATCTCTTACCTTGTTCTTTAACAGTTGGATCATTAATAGAATTGCAGACCAATAAAAGAACTTCAACGTCTGAAAGGGATGGTATTAGAGACTTCCAAGTGTCTAAGTTTTGTAACGCATGGTCCTACATAAAATGTGGAATATATTCCTTTTTCTTTTAACAAAATTAAGCGAAAAGAATGGAAAATTATTATTTTTTTCTCACTGATTGTGGTTCATGATGAACGATCAATGCTTCTACACCTTCGTATGAAATATTAGAGGGCAGATTTTGGGTCGCACAAAGTAAAACTTGGGCTGTGTAATACTTGTTATCGATATTCCATAAATAATATTCCAATCCTCCTTGTTCGGATATTGACTCGGCTCCCATATCTGTATGAAATTAGTCAACAAAAAAGAATTTTCCATAAAAGGCCGAATATTTAAAAAAAAATACTTAAATTTTCAACCAAAAAGATAAATTTTCAAACAAGAATCATTTTCTTTCAAAAACGACGATTTTCAATAAAATACATTACTTTTTAAATAGTTAAATTCAGAATTAAAAAAGATAATTCATCCAAAAATGGAATAGTTAAATTTTCCGTTAAGAAGATTGATTTTGAAAGAAAAAGAAACAAAATTTCAACAAATCATAAATTTTCAACTAAAATAATGAATCGCCAACTGGAAGAGATTAATTATAAACTATGAAAAAGTATTTTTAACAATAGAGTTTAGTTTTCAACGAAATAATTCTATTCAAACTAAAATGATTGATTGTGAACTAAAATGCTAAATTAAAATCAAAATAGTTGAATTTTCAAACAAAAAGATTAATTTTCTTCCAAAAGATACGATTTTTCATAAAAATGCATGAATTTTCAATAAATTTTATAATGCAATGATAAATTTTCAATTAGAATAGTTGAATTTTAAATAAAAAAATATGAATATTTAGCTGGAATACTTCATTTTTCAACAAAATACATGAATTTTCAATAAAATGGTTGAATTTTCAACTAAAAAAGACAAATTTTCAAGCAAATAGTTAAATTTCAAACTGCAAAAGATAAATTTTCAATCAAAAATACAGTCGTTAAATTGTTAGTTAAAAAATCAATTGGATAGTTGAATTTAAAATAAAAAAAGGTGAATATTTAACTGGATTGGACTGGAATACTTCTATTTTCAAGTAAAAAGATGAATTTTCAAACAAAATTATCAATTTTCTACCAAAAAATAAGATTTTTTAACCAAAAAAGTGAATTTTCAATAGAATATTTATATTTTAAGCTAGATGGATTAATTTTTAACTAAAATGATGAATCTTTACCTAGAATAATTAAATTTGAAACCAAAAAGATGACTTTTCAACTAAAATTATGAATATTTAACAAGAGTGATTGAATTTTCAACAAAAAAAAAACAAATTTTTAAACAAATAGTTCAATTTCAAACTAAAAAATATAAATTTTCAACCAAAAATACAGTGGTTACATTTTTAGTTAAAAAATAAATTGGAATAGTTAAATTTAAAATAAAAAAGGTGAATATTCAACTGGAATACTTTAATTTTCAACCAAAAGGATAAATTTTCAAACAAGATTAATTTTCTACCAAAAACGACGATTTTTCAACAAAAATAAATTTTCAAGGTAATATTTCAGTTCTCAACTATAAAAGACAAATAGTTGAATTTTGAAATGAAAAAATCATTTTCAACCAAAAATAAAATAGTAGGATTTCTTAATAAAAAATTAATTTTCAAACAAACTGATGAATTTTTAACTAAAATTATTAATCTTTAACTGGATTTTTCTACCAAAAAGATGAAGGTTCAATCAACAAGATTCATTTCTACAAAAAAAAAGAATTTTCAACAAAATACAAATGAAGTATAAACAAAAAAAGATAAATTTTCAACCAAAAATAGAATCGTTAAATTTTCAGTTAAAACAATTAATGTTTAACAAAAAAATGATTTTTTTATTAAAATAATGAATCTTTAACTAAAAGGGTCGAATTTTGTACATAAAAGATTCATTTAGAAGTAAAAAAAAATTATTTTGTAAACAAAAATTAAATAGTTTATTTTTCAGTTTAAAAGCTTAATTTTGAACCAAAACTCAAAAAAATTAATTTTTAGCAAGAGAGTTTAATTATCAACCAAGTCATTTTATTTTGAGCAAAAAAGAAATTTCCATTAAAATGATGAATATTTGATTGGAATACTTAAATTTTTAACCAAAAAAATACATTTTCAAATGAGATTAATTTTGTACCAAAAACGACGATTTATCAACAAAATACATAATTTTTTAAGAAAATATTTCAATTTGCAATTATAAAAGACCCATTTTCAATAAAAAAGTTCTATTTTGAACTATGAAAAGATCATTCACCCAAAAACAGAATAGTTAAATTACCAGTTTAAAAAATGTTGAAACAAAAAAAAAACAATATTTCAATAAAATAATTCATTTTCAAGCAGTTTGAATTCAAACAGTTTAATTTAAAAAAAGAGAGAATTTTAAATTAAAATGATGAATATCTTAATGGAATTCTTCAGTTTCAACCAAAAATATAAATTTTCAAAGAAGATTAATTTTTAACCAAAAACTAATATTTTCAGCAAAATACATAAATTTTGAATGTAATATTTCAATTTTCAACTAAATAGTGGAATTTGAAACTAAAAAAAAATCATTTTCGACCAAAAATGGAACAGTTAAATTTTTAAATAAAAAATTAATTTTCAAACAAACTGATGAATTTGCAACTAAAATTGTGAATCTTTAACTGGATTTTTTTACCAAAAAGAATAGAAATCTTTAACGTAAAAAATTGAATATTTAACGAAAGAGATTAACTATCAACCATGTAGTTTTATTTAAAAAAAGAATGATGAATATTTATCTGAAATACTTAAGTTTCCATCCAAAAAGATCAATTTTCGAACAAGAAGATCAATTTTTAAACAAAAACGACGATTTTTCAACGAACTATTTTAATTTTCAACTATAAAAGAAAAAATTTTAAACTAAAAAAAATCCATTTTTAAATCAAAATTAAATTGCAAATTAAATTGTATCATTTCAATAAATTTATATCATTAAAATTCATAATATGCATGGAAATTGAAACAGTCTTATTCTTATTCCCTTGTTTTTATAATTTTGTTGAATTTTTAATCTTGTTTTTTACGATTAAAAAAAACACGCTTCCTTTCAAAAAAATTTTTGTACAAAACTTGTAAATCTTTTTTGGTTGAATAAATTTTGCCTCACTCATTCTCGTAGCTTATATCGTTGTACTCAAATATAATTTTTTTATTTTCAATTTTGTTTTTCAAAAATAAAACAAACACAACTCATCATAAAAAAAGTAATTCCTGAAAAATTTGCTATTCTTTTTTAGGTGCACAGTTTTGGTCAATCTATCTCTTTTCGTATCTTGTTTTGTTTTCCGCAAAATGTAGTTATTGTTTTTTCATTAGTTTTTTTTGCGATAAAAATTTGAATTGTCGATTTTTTCTTAGCAAAACTTAAAATAAAAAATTTAAAGAATTTTCAAATTAAAATAAAAAGTCGTCTCAACATTTTTCAAACTATTTGTATAGTATATTTTTCAAAATACATGAATTTTCAAACCAAAAAGTGAAATTTTCATCTAGAAAAGATCAATTTGCAAACAAAAATATAATATTTAAAATTTAACATTCAAAAAAGTTAATTTCAAACAAACAAAAAAACGGAATTAAAAAAAAGTTGAATACAGTAATATAAAGCTACTTTTATAAATTTATAAATTTGAAAATAGTTATTTATAATTAACAAAACAAATAAAGAACTCTCTAATAACAGTTATTAAACATAGATATAAAAAGGGAAAAATGTCAATTTCATTTGCGTCATTTTTTTCGAGATTGTTTCGTTTTGTTTGGAGTTTTAGATAAAAACACTTTTTTTAATATATTACATAAATAACTAAACCAATCTAATAGATTTATCGAGAAACCCTTTTATGTAAAGCATTTACTTCGTTCAAAAAAAATATTTTAGGTTAAAATAACAAATGTTTTTAGGTTAGAATGCATATTGCGACTTACTCTTTGCAATTTCACCAGCTTTTCCGCTCGCATTACTAAAAATCAAGGCACGTGGCAAATCCTTCTCGAATATTAATGGATCCATCGAAATTCGATGCAAAAAACACAAAATAACTTTCAAATAGAATTGAGATCGTCTTAAAACCTCTAAAATCACTGATCTGCACCAACAAAAATTTCGTTTTCTCTCTCACACTCATAAAAATATCGTGATACAAATGTCATCACGTGATCTGTCATTTTTTCGGAGCTCGTTCTGGTTTTGACCATTCTGACCAGTAATTGACCCGATTTGACCGTTAATGAGGTAACTTTCCTTGAAATATACATTTATTCTTTTCTAAACAGATATTTTAAGACGTCAAAAAAGCCTGGCAAAATTTTCGGATCGGAATTCATTTCGAATCATGCCGAATATTATTTCGAAATCTGTGTCCGTACTAACTCGAAAAAATTCTACATACCGTAAGATTCAAATCGGTCAAAATTTAAAACAACTCAATCCGGTTCAATTCGACGAAATTTTCAATCCGATTAAATCCGAGTTAATCCGAACTAAGAGTGATAGATACTGAATTTTCAATATGAATGAATCCGAGTCCGAATTCATTCGGATTGAAAATTTGATTCGGTTTGAGTCGGATTAATTATTAACCGATTTCGATCGAACGAAATTGAGAACTTTTTTCGGATTGGTTTAAATAGATTCGGAATGTTTCGGGTACAGATTTCGGATTGTTTCGGAATAATTCCTATCCAAAACTTTCGCCTATTTAAAAAAGTTGATTTTTTACCTCTAATCTAAATTCCCATCTACCTTTTTAATCTCCTTTTCTCTAACTCATCCTATTCTACATCCATGTCAGCATCTATCTTTTCCTATCTCTTTGTCAATCTAATTAAATTCACGTCTATCTTTTCAATGCTCCCTTCTCTATCACATCCTATCATCAATTTTTTCTATCTCTCTGTCAATCTAAATTCCCGTCTATCTTATTTTTCATTCTCATGTTCTTTATTTCGTCATGTCCTATGTCTGCCTTTTTTTCTCTTTGCTAATATAAATTCACGTCTATATTTTTCAATCCTTTCTTTTCTATCTCATCCTGTCCTTCATCTATCCACGTCAATCTTTTTCTATCTCTCTCTCTCAATCTGAATTTTTAATAATTAATCTAAATTCACGTCCATCCTTTTCAATCCCCTCTTTTCTATATTGTCCTATCCTTTAACAATCCATGTCAATATTTTCTACCTCTCTGACAATCTAAATTTTCATTTATCTTTTTTAATCTCCTCTTCTCTTTTTCAATCTCTTTGTCAATTCTGCTCCACTCTAAATTCTCCTCTCTGTCTCATCCTATCCTATGTCCATCAACGTCTATCTTGTTCCATCTCTGCTAATCTAAATTCACGTTTGTCTTTTTCAATTCCCTCTCCTCTATCCCATTCTATCTTTTATCAATCGATGTAAATCTTTTTCTATCTCTCTGTCCATATGAATTTCCGTATCTCTTTTATTTTCATTTTTTATCTCATCCTATCAACGTCTGTCTTTTTCTATCTTCTTGTAAATCTAAACTCTCGTATATCTTTTTTAATTCCCTCTTTCCTATCTCATTAAATTCTTCATCAATTCATGTAAATATTTACCTCTCTTTCTCTCTCTGTCAATCTGAATTTCCATCTATCATTTTTATTCTCATCTTTTTTTATCTCATCCTATCCTAATATCCTACATCTATCAACGCCAGTCTTTTTCTATCTTCTTTTCAATCTAAACTCTCGTATATCCTTTTCAGTCCACTCTTCTCTATCTCATTCTATCCTTCATCAATCTATCTCAATCGTTTCCTATCTCTTTGTTAATCTATAGTTACATCTATCTTTTTTTATATATTTTTCATTCTAAATTGATTTTAATCTTGTTCAATTCCCTCTTCTCTATTTCATTCTATCCTTCATCAATTCCTGTAAATCTTTTCCTCTCTCTTTCTCTGTAAATCTGAATTCCCGTCTATATTTTTCATTCTAATCTTTTTTATCTCATCCTATCCTACGTCTATCAACCTGTGTTTTTTCCTTTTTTATCAATTTAAATTCCCTTCTATCTTTTTCAATCCCCTCTTCTCTATCTCATTCTATCCTTCATCTATCCACGTCAATTTTTTCTATCTCTCTGAGAATCTAAATTTTCGTCTATCTTTTCATTCTCATCCTATCCTATTTCTATCAACTTCTTTCTTTTACATCTCTTTGCTAATCTAAATTCACGTCTATCTTTTTCAATCCCCTCTTCTCTATCTCATTCTATCCTTTATCTATCCACATCAATTTTTTCTATCTCTCTGAGAATCTAAATTTCCGTCTATCTTTTCATTCTCATCCTATCCTATTTCTATCAACTTCTATCTTTTACATCTCTTTGCTAATCTAAATTCACGTCTATCTCTTTCAATGTACTCTTCTCAATCTCATCCTATCCTTTATATATTCACGTCAATATTTTTCTATCTCTCTGTCCATCGAAATTCCGGTCTATCATTTTTGATATCCTTTTCTTTATCTCATCGTATCCTATATCTATCAACGTCTTATCTTTTCCCACTTCTTCGTCAATCTAATTGAATCCCATCTTCTTTATTACATCCTTTCCTGCGTCTATCAATGTTTACCTTTTTTCATCTCTTTGTTAAATTGAATTCCCATATCTATTTTTTTCAATCTCCTCTTCTTTATCTTATCCTATTCTATTCCATCAATATATTTTTCTATCTATTTTTTGAACTACATTCACGATATCTTTTTATATACCCTCTACTATATCTTATCTTATCCTTCATCTATCCACTTCAACCTTTTACTCCATCCTACTCCACCAATGTCTATCTTTTTCTACCTATTTTTTTTACCTAAATTCACGTCTATCTTTTCATATACCCTCTCTATATCTTATCGTATCCTTTATCTATCTACGTCAATCTTTTTTCATCTCTCTGACAATCTAAATTTCCGTCTATCTTTTTCTATCTCTGCTAACCGAAATTCACATTTATTTTTTAAAGTCTCTATCTACTTCTATCCTTCTTCAATCCATGTAAATCTTTTCCTATCTCTCTGTCAATCCGAATTCCGGTCTATCTTTTTCATTCTCATATTTTTTTATCTGATTCTATCATATGTCTATCATTATCTGTTCTTTTTCTATCTTTTTGTCAATCTAAATGTCCTTCTATCTTTTTCAATCCACTCTTTACTATCTCATTCTATCCTTAATCTATCCACGTCAATCTTTTTCTATCTCTCTGACGACCTAAATTTCCATGTCTTTGCTAATCTAAATTCACATCTATATTTATTAATGCCCTCTTTTCTAGATTATCCTATCCCCAGTCTATTCACGTCAATATTATTCTCTCTCTCTCTCTCTGTCAATCGAAATTCCCGTCATCATTTTTAATGTCCTCTTCTCTATCCCATCTTATTCTACCTATATATCATGTATATATTTTCTATCTCATCTTACTTTCCATCTTTCAACGTCTATATTTTTTAATCTCTTTGTTAAACTAAATTCCCATATCTATCTTTTTCAATCTACTCTTCTTTATCTCGTCCTATCCTACTCCGTCAATATTCATATTTTTCTATTTATTTTTTACCCATATTCACGTCTATCTTTTTATGTAATCTCTTCTCTATCTTATCCTATCCTTCATCTATCCACGTCAACCTTTTACTATCTCTCTGTCAATCTAAATTCCAGTCTTTTTCATTCTCATCTTCTTTATCTCATCCTGTCCTACATCTATTTTTTTTATCTCTTTGCTTATTTAAATTCACGTCTATCTTTTTCAATCCCCTCTTCCCTATACCTTCTTATCCTTTTCTATCCACCTCAATCTCGCTGTCAGTCTAAGCTTACGTCTATCTATTTCATTCTCATCAGCTTTCTCTCGTCGTATCAGAAGGCTAATATCCAAATTGACGTCTTTTTCCATCTTCTCTTCTCTAGCTGATCCTATCTTTCATCTATCCGCGTCAGCCGAATTTAAAATAAAATTTAAATTTTTCCAGATTTTAAACAAAAAATGTCGAATTTTTTCAATAATTGTAAAGGACTTCAAAAGAATAAAAAAATTTCTTAAGATTCTTAGGAAAATTAAAAATGATTTTTCACTTTGACAAATTATTGTAACAGAAAGTTTAAGAAGAGTTTAAGAGGTTTAAAAAATTATCAAATAAGAACATGGAAGATTTTAAGAATTTTTTTTAATTTCCAGGATTTTCAAAAATTGTAGGAAAATTTCGATTAATTTTAAAATATATTTAGAGGTTGTGAAAAAATGTGAACACACTTCGTTTAAATTATTTCGAATAATTTCAAGTTTTCTCAAATTTTTTCCACAAATAATAAGTGTTCAATTGTTATTCATGCGTCAAAATTGAGCAATTTCCTTATAAATTGAACACTTTAAAAATAGTCTAATTAAAATTGTAACGCTAAAAGTTGAAAAGTTCTTTGAATATTTAAAGATTCAAAGCTTTCTATGTAAAACAATTCAGTTTCAAATTGTTTTCTTTTAAATATTTTGTTTGAATTTACTCGTCTTAAATGAACATTGAAATATTAAATAATTTAGACTCAAAATATTTTAAATTTAATAAAAGCCTTTAATTATGACTATATTATTATGGATTTATTTTTTTAAATTTCAATCGGGCATTCGCATTTGTTTAACTAATAAAACTTTCCAATTGAAACAGTTTAATTTTTTACGTTAAAATCTTCAAATTCCACAATGGTGAGTTAATTCCGAATTGCTTTGCAAAATCAATTATTATTCTATTTTTAAATCTTAAAAATCATTCATTAATTTAGATTCACAGGTTTTTTTTAAATCAAAAATCTTCGACTTTAAACGCTTCTAATTTTTAATTGTTTCTTTTTTCGAATTAAGCATTCTAAACTGAATAATAGAATAATTAAAAAAGATAATAATTCAACGAATGATTTTAAAAACTGATGGAATAAAAATTAAATAATTTAGACTCAGAATATTTTAAATTTAATAAAAACCTTTAATTATGACTATATTATTATGGATTTATTTTTAAGTTGTAAATAGTAAAACGCACGTTTACATTTTTTAATAGCTGAAAAAATTAATAAAAATAATATATTAATAAATGTATTTATTGAATTTAATATAAACAAATAATATAAAGGAATACCTGAAACTCTGAAAATAAATATATATCATTGATAAATCTTGAAAATTTTTATATAAAAATAAAATTTTCGGAATAAATGATTTATTAATTTTTATTTTAAACGAAAACTGTTTTTTTATTTTTAAAAATGAACTTCGAAGGCTTTTAATTTTTATTTGTTTGAATCTTCAAAACTGCAATTTTATTATTTAAAAAATGGTTAAAATCGAATTTGGGCATATTTTTCTTCTGAAAATTCGTAAAATTCCCGGTTTCCTGGTCCGGTGACCACCCTGTTTTTTATTTAAAAATCGTCGATTTTAAAAACTTCTAATTTTTTTTAACCTTTAAAATTATTTAAATTAAAATATATGCTTAAAAATCTAAAATGGAAAACTTTTAATGTGAAGAATTTTCGAATTAAGCATTCTAAACTAAATGATATAATAATTTATAAAAATCACTATTTAAAAAACGGTTGAAATCAAAGTTGGACAACATTTTTATTCTAAAAATGTTGTGAAATTCCCGGTCAGAAAATAAATTCACTGTGTCATTTACCGGTTTTTTTTAACCAAAAATAAAAGTTAAATTTGCAGTTTAAAAAAATTAGTTTTCAATAAAATTATTGAATTTTAAACTAAAATCGTAAATCTTCAACTGGAAA
>NC_046666.1:5720991-5725270 GCF_010883055.1 Belonocnema kinseyi | reverse complement strand
GAAACGTTTAAATATATTTTGAAATGAATTGCGTGTTTCCTACAATTTTTAGAAAATCATGTAAATTTAAAAAAATCCTTAAAATTTGAATTTATAAATAACGATAGAGAAACTTATTATTTGTAGAAAAAATTGCCGGGTCCAAAGTATCGGCTCTAAAATTAAACTCTAAAATATAACAAATTTTGAAAAAAAAATCTCAAAATGGTGTGATAAAATTCTTCAAGTATTAAAAATAAACTTGAATGTTTATTTAAAATGTTATTATTTAGACGATAAATTATCGAAATTAATATTTGTTATTGGCAGGCTTCATAATCTTTCCACATTTTTTTCCAAATTCAAACTGAATTAATAGAACCCAATGAGAAAATCCAATTTTTTTTGGTTGAAACTTAGGTTTTTTGGTTAAAAAATCTAAGAATTTGAGAATCTTTTTTTTTGGCTCAAAATTTTATTATTTTGTTGAAAATTCAACTGTTTGGTTGAACTTTTTTGTCTTTTCTAATGATAATTCTTTTGTTTTCGTTAAAATCATTGAATTATTTGAAATCTAAAATGTTTTGAAACTCCTGAAAATCGGTGAAAAATTTAACAATTTGTTTAAATTGCCAATTTAACTATTGTGTTGAACATTCATATTTTCGGTTTGAAAATGTATCTATTTCTGTAGCAATTTCTTATTTTTTGTTTAAAAGTGGAATTTTCTGGTTAAAAATGAACCTTTTTCGGTTGATATTTATATTTCTTTATTGAAAACTCACATTTTCATATAAAAAAATTCAACTCTTTTGTATAAATGTCGTATTTTTGTCTCGGATATTTAACAATTTAATAGAAAAATAAACTATTTAGATGAAAGCTGATGTATTTTGTTAAAACTTCGTTTATTTTTGGTAGAAAATAATTTTTGTCAGTTAAAAATGCAACTGTACAACATTGAATTAAAATTTAAAGCTGCTAAATTTAGAATTTTTAACTTTGATAAATTATAGAGTTCGAAGATTCAGATTCAGTTTCAAAATAATAAATCCACGTATCATTTTCAATTCTCTAAATTAAAAAATCAATCAATGAACTTTAAAATTTTTAAAATATATATTATTTTAAGGAATTTTAAGCTAGAAATATTAAACATTGAAATATGGACATTTTTTATATAAACACTTCTTAAATTAGAATTTAAATTATTTTAATTTTAAATAGTTTAAACATCCTTGAAAAGTTTAAACATTTTATTTAAAAATCATGAGAAATCTAGAAGCTGTTTTAAATTTCTTCAAATTTAAAATTCTAAATATCTTCTAAAATAAATTAAATTTTTCCTAAAATGTTTAGAAATCCGGCAAATTAAAAAAAATATCCGTAAAGTTTTTAAAGATTTACAAAATTGTCATAAAAGAATCTGGAAGATTTTAACCAAATTTTTTATAATTTTTATTATAATTTTGAATCTTTTCAAAGCTTCTAAATATCTCTTGAAATTACTTAAACTTTTTCTACAAATAATAAGTGTTCAATTGTTATTTATACATCAAAATTCAAAAATTTAACTTAAAAATTAAACATTTTTCAAATACAACAATTCTATGTCAAACAATTCAGTTTCAAATTGTTCACTTTTAAATGATTATTCTTTTTCTTTATTCAAAAATTTGAAATTGAATGGATTAAAAAATGAATATTTCAGACCGATACAATATTTGAAATTTGATCAAAGATTTTAATTCCGAATGTATTATTATGAAGTTGTTTTTAAGTTGAAAATATAGTTTTTAATTTTCAATATTAAATCTGGGCACATTGAAATATTGTTTCATTATTGAACAACAAATTTTTAAAAATTTGCAATTCAACTATTTTGTTGAACATTCATCTTTTCGGTTTGAAAATGTATATCTTTCTGTCGAAATTTCTTATTTTTTGTTTAAAAATTGAATTTTCTGATTAAAAATTAACCTTTTTCAGTTGATAATTATCTTTTTTATTGAAAATTCACATTTTTTAAATAAAAAATTCAACTGTTACATTGTTACATAATTGTTAAAAATTTACATTTTTGGGTTAAAAATGTAACTGTTTTGTAGAAAATGCATATTTTCGAATCTAAAGTCTAACAATTTAATAGATTCTGTTTTAGTTAAGGATTCAAGTATTTTATGGAACATTAATCTTTTAGGTTTGAAAATGTATCTCTTTCTGTAGAAATTTATTCTTTTTTGGATAAAAATGCAATTGCAAAATTCAATTTCTTATTTTTTTGTTTAAAAATTAAATTTTATGCTTAAAAATTAACCTTTTTAGGTTGATAATTATCTTTTTTATTGAGAATTCACATTTTTTATAAAAAATTTAACAATTTAATAGAAAAATGAACTATTTGGATGAAAGCTGATGTATTCTATTAAAACTTTGTTCATTTTTGATAGGAAATCATTCTTTTTATTTAAAAATGCAACTGTACAATTATAAATTAATCTTTTTTTAGTTGACGATTAAGGTATTTTGTTAAAAAATTAATCTTTTAGGGTAGAAAATGTATCGATTTCTGTAGAAATTTCATCTTTTTTGATTAAAACTTAATCTATTTCGGTAGAAAGTTAACTTCATTGTGAAAAATTCAAATTTTTGGATTAAAGATGCAACTGTTTTGTGGAAAATTCATATTTTCCGATCAAAACTCAAACAATTTGGTAGAAAATTTAACTATTTGGTTGAAAGTTAATGTATTTTGTTAAAAATTCATTAATTTTCGTAGAAAATACAGTTTTTTAAGTTAAAAATGCAACTGCACAGTTACGAATTTATCCGTTTTAGTTGAGGATTCAAGTATTTTATGGAACATTCATCTTTTAGGTTTGAAAATGTATCTCTTTCTGTAGAAATTTAATTTTTTTTTATACAAATCCAATTACATTGTTAAAAATAATTATATTTTGGTAGAAAATAAACTTCTTTGATGAAAATTCACATGTCCCTGTTTAATATTCAACTGTTTTATAGAAAATTCGTACTGTTGGATAAAAAAATAAACAATTTGATAGGAAAATTAACTTTTGGGTTGAAAACGACTGTATTTTGTTAAAAATTCGTTTATTTTTGGTAGAAAATAAATTAAATTTGCAACTGTACGATTATAAATTAATCTGTTAAGTTAATGATTCAAGTATTTTGTTGAATATTCATCTTTTACGTTTGAAAAATTATCACTTCCTGCAGAAACTTAATCTTTTTTTGTTAAAAATGCAATTGTCTAGTTAAAAAATCATTTCTTCGGTTGAAATTTAACTTTTTTGTTCAAAATTCAACTTTTGTATAGAAACGGCATATTTTTGAATCAATAATTAAACAATTTTATATCAAATTTAACTATTTGGTTGAAAATTGATGTATTTTGTTAAAAATTCGTTTATTTTTGGCAGAAAACACATTTTTTAGTTAAAAATGTACTTACAGTTATGAATTACTCTTTTCTATTGAGGATTCAAATATTTGGTTGAACATTCATCTTTTAGGTTTGAAAGTGTATCTCTTTTTGTAGAAATTTCTTATTTTTTTATTAAAATTTGAATTTTCTTGTTAAAAACTAACCTTTTTCGGTTGATAACTATCTTTTTATTTGAAAATTTACATTTTCGGGCGGGAAATTCAACTATTTTGTAGAAAATTCGTATCTTTTACTCGAAAATTAAACAATTTGATAGAAAAATGAACTATTTGGATAAAACGTGATGTATTTTGTTAAAAATTCATTTATTTTTAGTAGAAAATAATTTTTTTTTAATAAAAAGTGCAACTATAAGGTTACAAAATTAACTATTTTAGTTGAGGATTCAAGTATTTTGATAAAAATTCATCTTTTAGATTCGAAAACAGATCTATTTCTCTAGAAATTTCATGTTTTGTTTAAAAATAAATTGCCTGGTTAAAAATTAACCTTCTGCGGTTGATAATTATCTTTTTTATTGAAAATTTACATCTTTGTGTTGAAAATTCAACTGTTTTGTAGAAACGTCCTATTTTTGGCTCGACAATTAAATAATTTAATAGAAAATTTACTATTTGGTTGAAAATTTATGTATTTGGTTAAAAATTCGTTTATTTCTGGTAGAAAATATTTTTTTTTTAGGTGGAAACACCACTCTACGGTTATGAATTAATCTATTTTAGTTAAGGTTTCAAGTACTTTGATAAACATTCATGTTTTATGTTTGAAAATCAGGGTGGCCGTTTTAATCGGAGAAACAAATTGAAATTTAAAAAATCGAACTCTATTCTA
>NC_046666.1:5719154-5720891 GCF_010883055.1 Belonocnema kinseyi | reverse complement strand
TAGAATAGAGTTCGATTTTTTAAATTTCAATTTGTTTCTCCGATTAAAACGGCCACCCTGATTTTCAAACATAAAACATGAATGTTTATCAAAGTACTTGAATCCTTAACTAAAATAGATTAATTTCAAAATAATTTTAAAATAGATTTTTTTCTTCAAAATTTGTTATATTTTAAAACTTTTTATCATCTCTGAAGTGATTCCGAGGCCTGGATTGGAGAAGAAGTATTTTTAATTTGACAATATAAAATTCTTTGTCAAATTTTAGAGCCGATACTTTGGACCCGGCACTTCTGCGTCCTGGTAGATTGGACCGAAAAATTGAATTTCCCCTGCCCGATCGTCGACAGAAACGTCTGATTTTCTCGACAATTACCACCAAGATGAATCTGAGCGAAGAGGTTGATCTCGAGGATTATGTCGCGAGACCGGACAGAATTTCGGGGGCGGACATTAACGCGATTTGCCAGGAAGCGGGTATGCACGCGGTGCGTGAAAATCGCTACATAGTTCTGGCCAAGGACTTTGAAAAGGGATACAAAAATAATATCAAAAAGGACGAATCCGAGCACGAATTTTACAAATAAGCATTTGGTGAAATCAGTGTGCTTCTCTCATTCACAGACTATTTTAAACTAATACTGTAATTCATTTATATTAAATATAGTAATTGATCCACAGGAAAAAAAAATACATAAAATACACTCGTATTTGCTGAATTTTGCCCCGATTAAAAAATACTGAAACCGAATCAACATATGTTTATTTAAGTTTAACACTATGGTTCCGAGGTTTTTTTTTTATACAAATTATTAATAAAAGTTTATAGTTTGTTCGTAAAATAGAATGAAAGGGTCAATTATTACAGTGAATTAATTTTTTTACTGGGAATTTGACAAATTTTTATTAAAAAAAATGTGTGCAGGTTTGTTTCAGCAGTTTTTAAAATCATTAGTTGAATTATTATCTTTTTTAATTATTCTATTATTCAGTTTAGAATGCGTAATTCGAAAAAAAAAATTAGAAGCGTTTAGAGTCGAAGATTTTTGATTAAAAAAAAAAAAACCTGTGAATCTAAAGGGACGACTGAAATATCCCTAAAAATAAAATTCTCGAGGCAGTAAAATTCCCGAATTAAAAAATTCCCGAATAATCAAATTCGCTAATAATAAAATTACCTAAAAATAAAAATACCGATTTGGAAAATTCCCAATTAATAAAATACACAAATAATAAAATTACCGAAAAATAAAAGTACCGAATGGGAAAATTCCTGAATAATAAAATTCTCGAATAATAAAATTTTAGAATTATAAAATTCCCGAACTGGAATATTCCTGAATAATGAAATTTACGATAGTTTATAATATTATCGAATTGGAAAATTCCCAAATATTAAAGTTCCCGACAGAAAATTTCTGATTTATAAAATGTCCGAATTGTAAAATTCCCGAATTTTAAGAATTAGAATTTTTTATAAATATATTTTATTGATTACAAATAAAACAATAAGATATTAGTTTCAAAAATTATTTTTAACATTTAAAATTTCGAAGCTTCTTTTTTGAATTAAAGATAGCAATAATAATTATAAATAAAATATTTCTAGGTAACGCATGTTTTTTCACTTTTAACAGTATTTGAAAAAATACAAAAAGCGTTTCAAAAATAAATTTATATTTCGAGCCATAGAATTAAAAAAAAATACAAAAAGCTTTAGCAAAAATTAAATTTTAA
>NC_046666.1:5704140-5719054 GCF_010883055.1 Belonocnema kinseyi | reverse complement strand
GAAACGTTTAAATATATTTTGAAATGAATTGCGTGTTTCCTACAATTTTTAGAAAATCATGTAAATTTAAAAAAATCCTTAAAATTTGAATTTATAAATAACAATAGAGAAACTTATTATTTGTAGAAAAAATTAGAGTAATTTTAAGAGATATTTAGAAGTTTTAAAAATATCAAAATTAAATTTAGAACTTAAAATGATTTCAAATCATGTACACGAAGTTTGTGAACCGAAAAAATCGGGCTATTCGTAACGAAATTTTCGTGCAAATACCCACAGCCGAATTTTAAACAAAATGCCGATTTTTTCAGAGTTCAACCAAAAAATTTAGAAACTTTTTAAGAATTGTGAAAGGCTTAAACAGAATAAATTTTTTTCTTAAGATTCCTAGGAAAATTGAAAATGATTTTTCATTTTGAAAAATTATTGTAACAGAAAATTTAAAAAGATTTTAGAAAATTTCCAAAATAATCAAAACAGAACCTGGAAGATGTTGAGGATTTTTGTTTTAATTTGCAGGATTTTCCAAATGTTGTAGGAAAAATTTGGTTAATTTTAAAATGTATTTAGAAGTTTTTATCTCTTGAAATTACTCAAATTTTCTTTGCAAATAATAAGTGTTCAATTGCTATTTATACGTCAAAATTTAACAATTTTACTGATAAATTAAACACTTTTTAAACAGAACAAGTCAAATTGTAACGCTAAAAGCTGAAAAGCTCTTCGAAAATCTACAGATTCAAAGCTTTCTACGTAAATAAATTTAATAAATTTATTTATTCAATTTAATATAAAAAATAATACAAAGAAAGACCTAAAACTTTGAATTAAAATATTTTATTGTATGAATCATTAAAATTGTTATTTAAAAATAAAATTATCAGAATAAATGGTATTATATTAATTTCAATTCGTATTAAGACTTTCGAATTCAAACAGTTACAATCTGAAAATTCTCAAATTTTGAACGGATTTAGAATAGTTTTGTCAAATCAATTATTGTTTAGTTTTTTATACTTTAATTATTTACTAAACTGTTCAAATCAAACTTGGGAAAATTTTTCTTCCAAAAATTCGTATTTTTATTTTTTATTGAGCAACAATTTCGAAAGAAAGCCGAGTCATAAATAAGTGTTTAATTTTTTTACAAAAATAAGTCGTTCATGTGAAATCTTTGGAAATAGTTTTGAATCTTTGTAAAATCTTTGAAATCATTGAAATCTTTGTGAATTAGTTGGAATTTTGTTCAATCCATGAAATATTTTGAAAGTTTAAAATTTTTGGTCAAATGTTCGAAATTTTTGAGAAATGTTCGAAATTTTTGTGAAATCTTCAAAATCTGATGTACATTCCTTTTTCAAATTTTTTTAAATCCTCGAAATCTTTATGAAATGTTCAAAATCTTTGGAAAATTTGTGTGAAAACTTTTTAATCTAGCGTGCAGGCCTATTTTTCATTTTTGAGATCCTTGAAATATTTGTGAATCTTTTATAAATCTTTTTTTTTGTATCTATTTCGTTAGAAACTTAACTTCTTCGTTAAAAAATTCACGTTTTTTAATTAAAAATGCAACTGTTTTGTAGAAAATTCATATTTTCGGATCAAAAATCAAACAATTCAGTAGAAAATTTAACTGTTTGGTTGAAAATTAATGTATTTTGTTAAAAATTCATTAATTTCTGTAGAAAATACAGTTTTTTCAGTTAAAAATATAACTGTACGGTTACGAATTAATCTGCTTTAGTTGAGGATTCAAGTAGTTTTTGTTGAAATATTCGAAACCTGGTGTACTGTACCCCTTTTCAAATCTTTGAAATCCTTTAAAACTTTAAAGTTTTTAAAATATAGTTGAAATTTTTGCGAAATATTTAAAATATGTTTAAATGTTTGAAATATTTTGAATGATTTAGAAATATTTTTTAGCCTTTTAAAATCTGGTCTACACTAAAAAAAAAAAAAAAACTGAGTATTCAACCCCTCGGAAAATCCGCTGTATGGCAAAAACTCATTATAATTCTGAAACTGAATTAACATCGAAATTTTCTACTAATAATTTTTATCAATATTAAACTCAAAAGATAAATCATATCTTGACAAATAAAAAAAGTTTGTTGTAGCAAGATTTTTTCTAAACGAAATATTTCTTTCATAATAGACTAAAAGATTAAAACTACTCTTCGAATTTCAATAAAATTACTGTTTTAAAAACAAAAAAAAAATCAAAATCAAGGGACTCGTGAAAAATTCAAAAATATTTCAAGGTTTTCAGGCTTAAGAAAAATGCAAAGAGAATTATATGTTTTTAAGCTTTTCAAGGACGTTCGACACCCTGATATTTTAGATCAACTTTTTTTTTTAATTATTATTTTTTTTTTAATTTGTCTCTTTGGCAAAAAAGCTGAAAATTGCTTCTAAAAGAACGAAAAAAAGTTATTTCGCTTTAAAAAAAAACTGTAATTTCTTACCTGTTTGTAGCCATGATGACTTTCACGTTTGTGGTTTGATCGAAGCCATCCATTTGATTCAGCAATTCGAGAAGAATACGCTGAACTTCTCGATCAGCTCCAGTTTGTGCATCAAAACGTTTTGTCGCGATCGCGTCAATCTCATCAACAAAAATAATAGCTGGTGAATTTTCCTTAGCTAAACGAAAGACATCTCTCACCATTCTGGGCCCTTCGCCCAAATATTTCTGAACAAATTCCGATCCCACGACGCGAATAAATGCAGCTGTAAATATTTAACGAGATTTTATAAAACATAAATCAAAGTGGTCAAAAAAAAAAAAAGGATTAGTATTAAAATAATTGAAGGTAATTGAAGGTGGCACAATTGCAGGGTGACCGTTTTAATCAAAGAAAAAAAATTCCCGGTAAAGCTAAAAAGTAAAAGTGCAAGTAATACAAAATAAATAACAAACTAAAACATTTAAAGCGGAACTCTTGAATTTTTAACTTTTAAAATTGAAGTTTAAAAGTTTTTAAATTAAAAAATTGTCAAATAAATTGTTCAGTAATTTAAACGTATAAACTACTAACACTTTTCAACTGAATAATTCCAAGTTTAATTAATTTAAATTGCGAAATTTTTAATTTTTAACATTCATAAATTATAGAGTTCAAAGATTTAGATTAAGTTTCAAAAATTTAAATCCAGGTTAACATTTTCAATACTCTGAATTAAAGAATGAATAAATAAACTTTAAAAACGGTCAAAATTATATTATTCAGTTATTTTGGGCCATTAAATATTATAAAATTAAAATTTTCAACTTGAAAGTTCTTAAATTAGAATTTAAATTATTTTCATTTTAAATAATTTAAGCATTCTTGAAAAACTTTAAAATTGTATTTCAAAATCTTGAGAAATCTATAAGTAGTTTTAAATTTTTTCAAATTTAGTTTTATTTTTGAAATTTGTTCAAAACTTCTCAATAACTTAGAAAATCTTCGGAATTAAAAAAAATATCCCTACATTTGGATTTATAAACAATAATTGAACACTTATTATTTTTAGAAATAATTAGAGTAATTTTAAGAGATATTTAGAAGTTTGAAAAAGATTAAAAATTAATTTAGAACTTGAAATGATTTCAAATAATTTTAACAAAGTGCGTTTACCGAAAAAATTTGGTTATACGTAACGAAATTTCGGTGCAAATACTCACAACCTAATTTAAAACAAAATGTAGATTTTTGCAGTTAACAAAAAATTTAAAGTCTTTTTAAGAATTGTGAAAGGCTCCAAACGAATAAAAACATTTTCTTAAAATTCCTAGGAAAATAAAAAATGACTCATTTTGAAAAAGTATTTTAACAGAACATTCAAAAAGATTTTAAAAGAATTCCAATATTATTAAAAACGACCCAGGAAGAATTTAAGGATTCTTTTTTTTAATTTTTAGGATTTCCTAAAAATTGTAAGAAAAATTTTATTCAGTTTAAAATATATTTAGAAGTTCTATATTTTTTTTCAAAAACTTCGTTCAAATTACTTGATATCATTTTAAGTTTTTAATTATTTTTGAATCTTTTTAAAACTTCTAAATATCTCTTACAATTACTCACATTTTTCTAAAAATAATACGTGTTCAATTATTATTTACGCATCAAAATTCAACAATTTTGCTTACAAATTAAACATTTTAATAAGTAGAAAAATAAAAATTGTAACGTTAAAATATTAAAATCTTTTAGAAATTTTAACAGTTCAAAGCTTTCTATGTCAACCATTTTAGCTTCAAATTGTTTACTTTTAAATATTTGTCTTCAATTTGGTCGTCTTAAATTATAAGTAAAATATTTCTAAATATTAAATAATTATCCTTTTTCTTAACCAAAATTTTTTTAATTAAATGGGTTAAAAATGGAATTTTTCAAATTATTTTTAAACTTTCAGTTAGAGGTAGACAATACTCCATTAAATTTAAAAGAAATAATTGTTCAAAACATCTATTATTATCTACAATAATATTCTCTTTGAGTAATGTTAGAAAGTTGCGCCTTTTTTCTGAAATTTTCAACTTTTTGTCCACTTTTCGCTTAGAGTGAGGTCATAATTAATGCAATTAAAATAAATAGTTATGTATTTTGTTGAAAATTCGTTCTTTCTGGTAAAAAATTAATCTTCTTGGTTGAAAAATTTAACTATTTGGTAGAAAATATATTTATTTTGTTAATAATTCGTCTTTTTTGTTATATTCAACTATTTTTTATTCAAAATTAAAATCTTTTCTAGTTGAAATATCAACTAATACATTTTGTCGGAGAATTAGTATTTTTAGGTTTTAAAATAACCTATTTCGTAGATAATTCGTTTACTTTTTATTGAAAATTAATTGTTTATAATAGAAATTTAACTGTTTCATTTTTGGTTACAAAATTTATCTTGTAAGTTTAAAAATTAATTTGTTTGGTTGAAAATTCATGTAATTTGTTGAAAAATGATCTTTTTTTCGTAGATAATTAATACTCTTAGCCGAAAATTTACATCTTTGGTTGAAAATTCAACTACATGGTAGAAAAAAAATATTTTTTTTTCTTGACAATTCATCTTTTCTGCTAGAAAATCAATTTTTTTCTTTAGAAATTAATTTTTTTAGCTGAAGTTTCAAGTATTTGGTTGAAATTTCATCTTTGTTGGTTAAATCCAACTGTTTTTTTATTTTAGGGTAATTTTTTTCTTGAAATATAAACTATTACATACTTTGTTGAAAGATTTAGGTTACAAATTTAATTTCTTCATTGAAAGTTGAACTACTTTGTTAAAAGTTCATTTTTTTATTGAAGATTTATAATTTTATTTGAAAATTAGTTTTTTGTAGTTGTTGGAAATAATTTTTTAACTAAAAATTAAGCTATTTTGTTGAAAATTCATCCGTTCGATAGAAAATATGTCTTTTTGGATTGGAAATTTAATATTTTTTGTATAAAATTCAACTATTTGGAAAAAATTAAATTATTTGGTAGAAAATGTGTATTTTCCGGTAACAAAATTCAACAATTTAGTAGAAAATCTTTGCATTTTGTTGAAAATTGTTCTTTTTTATTAGAACATCAATCGGTTTCGGTTGAAAATACAAGTATTTGATAGAAAATTTAACTATTTGGTTGAAAATTTATGTATTTTTTTGAAAATTCTTCTTTTTTGGTCAAATATCTATTTTTAGTTCAAAATACAGCTAATTGTAAATTGCTTAATTTTTATTTTTAAAAAATTTAAATTTTTAACCAAATACTTTAATTTTCAACAAAAATGTTAATTTTATCTTTAATTTAAATTTTAAACCAAATTGTTAAATTTTTAAGCTAAATAAAAAACTTCCTACAGAATAGTTGAATTTTCAATCCAAAAATATGAACTTTTAATCAAAATGGTGAAACTTCAATACATTTTTTTAAAAAGTAGTTTAGCTGCGAACCAAGCAGTTGATTTTTTAAACAAAAAAAAAGAATTTTAAACAAAACAATTGAAAATTCATCTCAAAAGATTATCTTTAATCCAATAACACAAGCTGAATAAAAATCACGAATTTTCAACAAAATTTAACAATTTTCATCTTTTTTTAACAGTAGAGAATATCAGATGGATTTTCGAGTAAACTGGTATGAATAAATTTAAGAAATTAATTTCAGAATTCGCTTGAATTCCTCTTTAAGTTACAACATTCAAATCTATCTAATAAAACTGGCTTTTATGCAAAATCTTCGAATTTTTAATATTTTTAATTATTTAAATTAAAAAACTAGATTAAATTAAGTTAAATTAAATTAATTAAATTCCCAAACATTTTTTACGGCAATGAAATTTAAATAAAATAATAAACAATAAACAAAAAATTAAAGCATCCAAATGGGAACCCTGGAATTCCAAATTTTTAAAATTAAATTTTATACATTTTTCAATTAAAAATTGTGTATTCAAATGCTCAAAAATTTACACGTACCAAATGGAAGGCAGTAACACTTTTCAATTAAACAATTTTAAATTAAATGCAAATAAACTGATTAAGTTCCAAAAATATAAATCCACGTTTAAATTTTTAATAGTCTAAATTAAAGAATCAACCAATGAACTTTAAAAAATTTTTAAATTATAATAATTTAAGTAATTTTACGCTAGGCACATTAAAAATTGAAAAATAATTTTTTTAACTTAACATTTCTGTAATTAGAAGTTAAATGATTTTTATTTTAAATAATCTCGGCATCCTTCAAAAGCTACAAAATTTTATTTAAAAATATTGAGAAATCTAAAAGTGTTTTAAAATGTTTCCAAATTCAAATTAATTAAAATTTTTTTCAGAACTTTTAAATATATTTAAAAATAAATTGAATTTTTTCTATAATTTTTAGAAAATCCTGCAATTTTAGAAAAAAAATTTAATTGGAATTTATAAATAACAATAGAACACTTATTATTTGTAAAAATATCAGAATAATTTTAAGAGATATTTAGAAGCTTTAAAAAGATTCGAATTAAATTTAGAACTTGAAATAATTTGAAATACTTACAGCCGAATTTAAAATAAAATTTAGATTTTTGCAGATTTCAAACAGAAAATTTATAATTTTTTTAAGAATTGTGAAAGAATAAAAAATTTCTTAAGATTCTTAGGAAAACTGAAAATGATTTTTCACTGAAAATTTATTGTAACAGAAAGTTTAAGAAGATTTTAAGAGATTTTGTCTACAAATAATAAGTGTTCAATTGTTATATATACGTCAAAATTTACCAATTTCACTTATAAATTAAACACTTTTTAAATAGAACAATTAAAATTGTAACGCCAAAAGATTATAAGTTCTTCGAAAATCTAAAGATTCAAAGATTTCTATATAAAACAATTAAGTTACAAATTGCTTTCCTTTAAATATTTGGTTTCAATTATGCGTCTTAAATTAACAGTAAAATATTGCTAAATATTAAATATTTATTCTCTTTCTACATTAAGAAATTTCAAATTAAATGGAATGAAAATTAAATAATTTAGACTCGAAATATTTTTAATTTAATAAAAATTTAATAAAAATAAAATTTTTTAATAGCTGAAAATATTAATGAAATTATTTATTAAATTTAATATAAAAAATAATATAAAGGAATACCTGAAACTCTGAAAATAAATATATATTATTGATAAATCATGAAAAATTGTATTTAAAAATAAAATTATCGGAATAAATAATGGATTAATTTTTATTTTTATCAAGACTTTCGGATTGAAACAGTTACAATCTGGAAATTCTTAAATTTTGAACAGATCTAGAATTGTTTAGTCAAATCAATTATTGTTCAGATTTCAATACTTAGAATACAGATCCATTTTTAAAATTATTTATTTATATTTACAGTTAATACAATAAAACTACTTTTATCAAAAATTGTCAACTTAAAATGTTTTTAATTTTTAATTGTTTAAATCCTCAAAACTGCACTTTAATTATTTTTAAAAAACTGTTAAAATTGAACTTGGGCAGATTTTTCTTCTGAAAATTCTTAAAATTTCCTGTTTTTAAGAAGAAAATCTTCGATTTTAAAAACTTCTAATTTATAATTTTTTTAAACTTTTAAAACTGCATTTCAAAATTCTTTAAATTAAAATATATGCTTAAAAATTAAAAATGTAGATGGAAAATTTTTAATGTGAAAGATTTTCGTATTAAGCAGTCTAAACTAAATGATAGAATAATTTATAAAAATCACAATTTAGGAAATTATTTAAAAACGGTTGAAATAAAAGTTGGACGAAATTTTTATTCTAAAAATTGTGTAAAATTCTCGGTCAAAAATAAAATTCACTGTCATTTCCCAGGTTTCCCCGGTCCCATAAAATTCTTTTAAATTATAAGTTAAATTATTTTCATTTTAAATATAAACATTCTTAAAAAGTTTCAAAATTTTATTTCAAAATTTTGAGAAGTCTAGAAGTTGTTTTAAATTTATATAAATTTAAAATAATTTTTGAAATTTTTTAGAACTTCTAAATGTCTTTTGAAATAAATAAAATTTTTCCTACAATTTTTATAAAATCCTGCAAATTTAAAAACAATTTCTTAAAATCTTTCAGATTCTTTTTTAACAATTTTAGAAATTTTATTAAATCATTTGAATATTCTTTTTTAAAAAAATATCCAAAATGAAAAATTATTTTCAAATTTTCTAAGAATATGTTGTTATTCTTTTAAAGCCGTTCACAATTTTTAAAAGCTTCTACATTTTTTTTAATCGGCAAAAATCTACATTTTGTTTTAAATTAAATCATTTTAAGTTCAAAATTAATTTTGAAACTTTTCCAAACTTCTAAATACCTCTTAAAATTACTGAAATTCTTTCTGCATATAATAAGTGTTCAATTATTATTTAACAAAATAACTTACAAATTAAACATTTTTTAAATAGAACAGTTAAAATTGTAACGTTAAAAGTTTAAAAGCTCACCGGAATTCTAGAGATTCAAAGCTTTCTATGTAAAAAAAATTAAGTTTCAAATTTTTTACTTTTAAATATTTGGTTTTAATTTACTGGCCTTAAATTAACAGTAAAATATTTTCTAACTATTCAATAACCATTCTTTTTCTCAATTAAAATAAAATGAAATTGAAAGGACTAAAATTGAATATTTTAGACTGAAACAATATTTTATAAAAAAATACATTATTATGAATTTATTTTAAAAATTAAAAATAATTTATAAATTTTTAATGAGGAGTTAAAATTATTTAAATGACAGATTTTTTTCAAATAAATTATTGTTCCCTTTTAATACTTATAGTACAGATTTATTTTAAAAATAATTTATTTGTATTTAAAGTTGACAAAATAAAAGTTTCAAAAGTTTTTAACTTCAAATGTTTTTAATTTTTAATTATTTAAGTATTCAAGACTGCATATTAAAATTCTTTAAATTAAAAATGAAAACTTAAAATATACGATTTTTAAAGTAGAAGATTTTCGGATTACGATTGGTAAACTAAATAATGCCATAATTGAAAAGGATGAAAATTCAATTCATGATTTAAAGAGCTGTTGAATTCAAACTTGGAAAGAACTTTTTTTTTTTCCTAAAAATTTGTAAACTTCCTGGTCCAAAAATCAATTCACTGTCATTTCCCGGTCCAGCAGCCACCCTAAAAATGTACCTGTAGTGTGCGCAGCAACGGCTTTAGCCAGCATAGTTTTTCCACATCCTGGAGGTCCGTACATCAAAACACCTCTGGGCGGATCGATACCGATCTGCTTGTACAATTCAAAATGCGTGAGTGGCAATTCCACAGCCTCCCTAATTTCTTGCTTCTGCATATCCATTCCTCCAATGTCGCTGTAGGCAATGTCTGGCTTCTCATCTGCAAATAAGAACGTAAATTCATAGCTTTGGAATATTAGATATTCAAAATTAAATTCAGTAGTTCGTTCTGAACATCCTTCAACACAAACGAGCAAAAAATTGCACGATAAATGAATTTTTAGACAAATACATAAATTTTTCACTAGAAAATATCGATTTTCAACAAAACAAAAAAATGGAATAGTGAAATTTTCAACTTTTGAATCTTCGACTGGAATTGTTGAATTCTGAACCAAAAATATGCGTTTTCAACTACAAAACAATGAATCTTCAACCGAAATGTAGTGGACTGTTCCACTAAAAAAATTAATTTTTAGTGAAAAAAATTAATTTTTAACCAAACTTAACTAATTCAATTAAATTTTTTTTTAATTAATATTCAACCAAACAGATAAATTTCAAAATAAGTCTGTGGAATATTCAATTTGAATATGTTAAATTTTCAGTTAAAAAAATGACTTTCTGCAAAAAAACTAATTTAAAAATAATAATTCCATTTTAAACTAAAATGATGAATCTTTAACTAGACAAATTGAATTTTTGACTTAAAGGACGAAATGTTAACCATCAAGGTTAATTTCTAAAAAAAAGACTTTTCAACTGAAAAATATCGTTTTTAACAAAAAATTGAATAATTACATTTTTAGTCGAAAATAAATGTTTAACCAAAGAGATAAATTTTGAACTAAAATTATGGAATATTTAACTGGAATAATAGTTACATTTTCAGTTAAAAAATTCCTTTTTATTCAAAGAAAAAAACAAGTTTTTAATCAAATAGTTCACTTGTTAAACCAAAAAATGATTTTTGATTGAAATTATGAATCCTCAACCAAAAAAAAGGTACATATTAACAAAAGAGTTTAACTTGCAACCAAGCAATTTTATTTTTAAACAAAAAGAAGAATTTTCAAATAAAAATTATAAAGATTTAACTGAAATACTGTTATTTTTAACAGAAAAGAAGGATTTTTAAAAAAGGCTATGAAAAATATATTTTTAATTAAAAGTTCAACAGTTAAATTTTCAAAAAATTGATAAATTCTTGACTCAAATGATGAATCTTCAACTGGAATAGTTGCCATTTTTAGCAAAAAGATTAATTGTAAATCATAAAGATCAATTTTATACAAAAAAACGAATTTTCCACAAAGTACATAAACTTTCAAACAAATAGTTTAATTTTTAAATAAAAAATACCAATTTTCAATAAAAAAGGTGAATTTTCATCAAAAAAAAATATACATTTTCAAAAAAAAAAATAGAACGTTTAAATTTTCCTTTTAAATATGTATCATTCGTAACCAAAATAAAAACGGATTTTCTGCAAAGTAGTTCAATTTTCGACTGGAATAGATCAATTTTTAATCAAAAAATGGATTCTCAACAATGTAGTAACATTTTCAAACCGAGATGAATTATTAATTAAAATTATGAATTTTCAACAAAAAAAATTAATTTTTAGCATTGAGTAAATTGAGTAACTTTAATTATTTAAATATATTAAAAATTCCTCAGACTAATTTAAAATGACCTCAATTATTTAAAATCCGTTGAAATCCCTGAAAACATTTTAAAGCTCTTGAAAATTTCTTGAAATTTTTGGTAAATATCTCAAAATCTTTAAAATAATCTGAAATCCCTTCAAATTATTGAAATCGATTAAAGATTTTTAAATATTTTTTAAATACCCCTAAATATTTTAAATAATTTGAAATCTCTTAAAACCTTTAAAGGTAGTTTTCGTGCTAAAAGTCAGATACCTGAAAAAATCGTTTTTCTACGATTTTAATAATCAAAATATTATAACTGATGTCATTTCAAATAAAAAACATTTTTTATAAAAAATGTTAAAATTCTTTTAAAAAAACATTAATTTTGAACACGCTTTTTGCAATTGAATTTTTTCAATTCAAGAAAACATTTTCTACATCTCTACTGTTTCCACTTTTTAAAATAACTAAATAATCTTGGAATCTAATGATTAGTTTAAAAAATGTTTTCTTAAAAAAAAAAAGGTTTTAACGATTTATAGCCACAGAAGAAGCCATATAAAAATTTACTTTCAAAATTGGAAACATCAGAGTTGTAAAGAACGTTTTCCCGGAAAAAAAGAATTCATTTATTAAAATGCAATAATTTTTCAAAAATTGGTAAGAAGCGGCGGTCAGAAAAAATTCGGTTGCAAAAAACATGGTTAAAAACAATGTGTTTCTATTGGTGAATTTTAACATTTTTCATAAAAAAAATAATGTTTTTCATTTGGAATTCATCAGTTACAATATTTTGATTCCAAAAATCATAGAAAAACTTTTTTTTATATATCTGACTTTTGTCACAACTACCATAAAGCCCTTGAAACTTTTATGAAATTAAAAAAATACTATAAAATCTTTTAAAATGATAGAAATCTATTAAAAATTCCTTGGAATAATAAAAAATTTCCTCAAATATTTCAAATACTTTGAAATCCCTTGAAAATTTGCTAAGCTTTTGAAAATTTCTTGGAATTGTTTTAAATACAATAAAATATTTTAAATACTGTGAAATCCCTTAAAATTCTTTAAATCTATCGAAAATTCTGTGGAATATTTTTAAATATCCTAAAATATTTCAAATCCGATAAAACCCCTTGAAACCTTTTAAGGCTCATAAAAATTATTTGAAATTTCTTTTAATATTCTAGAGTTTGTTTAATCCTTTAAAATTATTGAAAACTATTTAAAATTTCTTGGAATTTTCAAAAATAACATAAAATCTTTTAAATCCTTCGAAATTTATCAAAATTCCTTGATATATTTTAAAATGTTCTAAGGTATTCAACACTATTCGTAATCTCTCGAAATTTTTTAAACCAACTAAACATTCCTTAGAATTTTTTGAATTCCCTAAAATCTTGAAAGTCCTTTAAAATCTTTTTAAACTATTAAAATCTATTTTTAAAAATACGATCAAATCTTTTCAAATTATTGAAATCTTAAAAATTCCTTGGAATCTTTTAAAATTCCCTAAAATATTTCAAATCTTTTGAAATCCCTTGAAAAATTTTAAAGCACTTAAAAATTCCTTCGAATATTTCTAAACATTCTTTTTGAATTCTTTAAAATTCCTTAGCATATTTGAAAATTCCCTCAAATATTTGAAATACTTTGAAACTATTTAATGCACTTGGTATTTTTTTATTTGAATTTTAAAAAAATACTATAAAAATCTTTAAAATCCTATAAAATCCCATAAAATTATTGAAATTTATTCAAAATGCCTTGGAATCCATTAAAACGCCATGAAATAATTCAAATACTTTGAAACTTTTTAACTGCTCTTGAAATTTAATTGGCATTTTTAAAAATACTATACAATTTTTAAAATTCTTTAACATCCTTTCAAATGATGAAAATTTATTTACAATTCCTTGGAATCCTTTAAAATGCCCTAAAATATTTAAAATCCTTTGAACTCCTTTTACATAATTGAAATCTATTAAAAATTCCTTAGAATTTTTTAAAATACCCTAAAATATGTCCAATCATTCGAAATCCCATTAAATTTGATTGAAATCTATTTAAAATTCCTTTCAATCATTTAAAATGCCCTAAAATATTTCATATCTTTTGACAAATCTTTAAAATCCCTTCAAATTATTCAAATCTCTTAAAAATTCTTTAAAATATTTAAAATACCCTACAATATTCCACACCTTTTGAAAATTCTTTAAAATCCTTTAAAATCCCCTCAAATTATTGAAAATTCCTTGGAATTTTTCTGAATACCCTAAAATATTTAAAATACTTTGAAATCCCTTCGGGTTATTGAAATCTACTAAAAATTCCGTACAATATTAAAATGCTCTAAAATATTTCATATCCTTTGATTTTGAAATGTCATAAAAATTCCTTGGAATGTTTGATAATGTCCGAAAATATTTCAAATACTTTGAAACTATTTAATTCTCTTGACACCTTTTTTTATTTTAATTAAAAAAAATACTATAAAATCTTTAAAATCCTTTTACATTATTGAAATCTATTGAAAATGCTTTGGGGTCTTTTAAAATGCACTAAAATATTTGATATCCTTTGACAACTCTTTAAAATACTTTGAAATCCCTTCAAATTATTGAAAGCTCTTGAAAATTTCTTGGAATTTTTCTAAATACCCTAAAATCCTTCGAAATCCCATTTAATTTTATTGAAATCTATTTAAAATTCCTTACAATCTTTTTAAATGCCCTAAAATAATTCAAACACCTTGAAACTTTTTCATGCTCTTGAAATTTCATTGGATTTTTAAAAAATACTATACAATTTTTAAAATTCCTTGAAATCGTTTCAAATTATGAAAATCTATTTTAAATTCCTTGGGATACTTTAAAATGCCCTGAAATATTTCAAATCCTTTGAAATCGCTTGAAACTTTTAAAAGCTACTTAAAATTCCTTAGAATTGTTTGAATACCCTAATATCTGTAAAGTCCTTTGAAATCTATTCAAATGATTGAAATCTATTAAAACTTCCTTGGAATATTTGAAAATATCCTGAAATATTTCAAATATTTTGAAACTATTTAATGCTCTCGACATCTTTTTTTTTTTTTAATTTGAATTAAGAAAAATACTATAAAATCCTTCAAATCCTTTCAACTCCTTGGAATTTTTCTAAATGCCCTAAAATCTATGCAATCTTTCGAAATTCCATTAAAATTTATTGAAATCTATTAAAAACTCCTTACAATTTTTTAAAATACCCAAAAATATTTAATTTCCTTTGCCAAAACCTTAATATCCTTTGAATTCCCTTTAAAGTACTGAAAGCTCTTGAAAATTCCTTGGAATTTTTCTAAATACCCTAAAATATTTAAAATCCTTTGAAATCCCTTCGAGTTATTAAAATCAATTAAAAATTCATTACAATCTTTTAAAATGCCCTAAAATATTTGATATCCTTTGAAAAATCTTTAAATTTTCGTTGAAATCCCTTCAAATTATTGAAAGCTCTTGAAAATTCCTTGGAAATTTTCTAAATACCCTAAAATATTTAAAATCCTTTGAAACCCCTTCGATTGATTGAA